>NW_004524636.1:6675969-6680132 GCF_000260255.1 Octodon degus
TTTCATTTTTTATTCATTTTTTTTTATTTTTGGAGTAATGGGGATTGAACTTGCAACCTTGCGCTTGCCAGGTTTCTGGGCTGGCTCCTGAGCAGGGTGGCTTGGCAGAGGAGAACATTCCTGGTGGGCAGAAGACAGCAAAAGCACAAGGGACCTTACTGATATATTTCTGCCCTTTCATACTCTACCTAGGCTGCTGGGATTAGGGCAATGCCAATCTAATAATCAGTGAACTGATCATACACCCTTAATCCCTGATTCACACACTCATCTCTGAAAAATCCCTATGAACACACAAAGGAGCATTAGCCACAAAACATAGCATGCTTTCCTTTGTCGATCTTTTTAAATGAATTCCTTAGGTATTCTTGTTTCTCTATTTTCCATGCATATTCTAGGACTGTCTGCTATCAATCAATCCTAAAACTAAACAAACCAAAACCAATAAAGCATTTTTAGTATTACACTGATTATATAAAATCACTTTATGAAAACTGACATTTTAACAATATAGTACAGTTTCCAATCTATTTAGGATATATTGCACACATTCAGAGGTACACTGTTTAATGCCTTTTACTACATTTGCATAATTTTCTTCTATTTAGATTATCTAATTTTTGTCATACTAACGACTTGGTTTTAAATCACCTCTTTTAATTTTTCATCTGCTTCTAATACTTAAAATTATAAATGACTTTGTCTATAAATTTTTTATACACCCAGCCAGCAAAACAGGTATTAACTCAAAACTAGTTGTGTTTTGTGTAGGAAATTGCTCTTGGTTAGCTCCTGTGTCGCCTGCCTTGCTGTGTGCCCTGTCTGGGAGTGTGGCAGGTTGTTATGGTTTGTGTCTAGTTGTCCCCACAAATCCTCATGCAGTCATGGGGTGGCTTCTGGAATTGTGATGGATTCTTTTTATTATTATTTTACTATTATTATTATTATTATTATTATTATTATGTATTTAGGACAGGATCTACAGGGTCTACAGGGGCTCACTAAGTAGACTGGACTCATAGCGATTCTCCTGTTTCCAACCTCCCAAGTGCTAGGATTACAGGTGGGCATGACCGCTGACAGTTTCAGTTGCCATCTCATCATGCTCCACTGGTGTGGGGGCTGGGATGGCAGGCCAGGGATTGAACTGGGCTGCTACACTTTGCCTATGCAGGTGCTTTAGTGCGCTGAGCTATCTGGCTGGCCCTTGTGATGGATTCTTGAGCCAATGCTTGAATTAGGGGTGTGAGTACCCCGGGGAAGATATTCTGCATTGCAATGTAAGGAGGGGATTGAGAGAGGCTGGCTAGCTCCCTGAGCTGCTATCTCTCCCTTTACTCTTGGCTCTTTGCCACTGCCCAGAAAGGTTGCTCTCTGCCGTGTGCACTCTGCCTTAGAGCAAGTTGAGTATGGACTGAAACCTGCACTGACTGTGAGCTAAATAAACCTTTCTTTCCTTCATTTTGGGTGTTTGGCATTTTGTCCCAGAAATGAAAGGAGAGTAACTAAGACACAGGGCCTGTGGCAATGACACTCTACTGCTCCAGATTCATAAAGTTATAGGGCCAAAGTGAAGGGGGTTTGCAGAGGCCATTTAAGATCTCCAATTAGTGGATTTTGGATCCATCAAAATGGAGTTTATTCCACATGGGCCTGACCTAATTATTTTAAAACCAAGGACAAGGCTCTTTCTGAAGGAGGAGATACCTGTGGAGCCCTCAGGAAGCAAGCAGAGGTACAGGAATGGCCTATACAGGGCCGGCTTCTAGCCTCTGTGCACCTCAGCCCTCACCCCCAGGAAACTGACTTCTGCCAACAACTGCATGAGCTTGAACCAGGGCCCTGAGCTCCACAGAAAGCTGGGTCCATTGAGAACACAAAGTTTGAGCTCATTTGTTACACACACTTAATACTTTATTTTACATATATAAATTCATTGGGCATGAATAGTGAAAGCATTATATCCTTTTTTGTCTATATATCATTTATTTCTTGTCGTTATTTAAAGCCTTTCTTATAAAGTTGACTTGACATGGTGGCAGTTTTTAGATATTTTTGCTTTTTTAAGGAAAGGGAAATGTTTCAGTGTTTCCATATTTAGCATGATTTTTAAAATATTTTTGTAAACGCTTTTTCTCTTTTTGGTTTTCTGAGACAGGATGTCATCTCACCAATGGAGTTCAGGCTAGCCTCAAGCTCCTGGTGATCCTCCTGCCTTAGCCTTCCAAGAGCTTGGATTATAGGTGTATACAACCATGCCCAACTCTTTAACCAGATTAAACAATTCTTCTATATCTTTAGTTTGGTCATAATTTTTACTAGGAATGGATGTTGACTTTCATTAAGTATATTTGCTGTATATTTACAAAATAAGATTTTTCTTCCTCAAAATGGTCAATATGTTGAAGCATTCAGCTGTTACAGTTGTGTTTTAGACTGGGGAAGAAAGTGGAAGAAGCAGTTTAGCCATGGCACTCTGTGTTCCTTAAACATTTTGAGATTAATTTTGCCAATACTTGACCTAAGAGTATAGTATCTATGTCAATGACAGAGAACAGTACTTAATTTTCTTTTTTATTCCATGTATGTTTTGATATTAAGACTGTGTTAGTCTCGTACAATGAGAAAGAATTGTGTAAGATTGAGTTTTCTTCCTCCCATGTGTTTTAGAAATGGGTGGTAAAATGTCTAAAACAGAAGAACAACTGAACGGTTGAAAGCAGTGTCTCTGGCTCATTGAGTTAATGCAGTGAATATGCTGGCGCTCAGAAATGCCCACAGATAGCTAGCTAAACTGGTTTGCTCAGTTGATTGTGATTGTGGAAACCTGGCTGCAGAGATCAAATGAAATTCCAAGTAGTTCTTCTTACTCTTCTCTGAGCATTGAACACTTTTTAAATTATTTGTGAAACAGCTTATTTATTTAAACTTGAAACATTCTTCTTTCATTCAAAGACACAAAGGAGTTTATTAAGTACAATTTTTCATAAACAGCAAACCAACTTAAATATTGAACTAGCATGCATCCACTTGTTCATAAATGCTGGCTAGGCATTAAAGCTCAGATTTTTATTCACTCATGGTACCTAGAAAAGTGTAAGCCATGCATTGCAGGTGTGGACCAACAGTACGATGCTACACTCAAAGGTAATGAAAAAATAACTGTCACTGTATTTGTTGTCTCGTGAAGGAGACATTTAAGTCACATAGTGTTTTTTTACACACAAAAAAATACATATAAAAATAAAATTCTTCCCACTCAATATCTCAGGTATCAAAGCTGTCCTCAAGTCTCTCCTCTCGCCTGCCCGCCCCCCTCTGATGTACACACATACGCATGTGCATTCCCCCGCCCCACACACCTGAAATCCTTAATCTCTTTTCCTGGACCTTGCCTACAGTAGCTCTCTTCCTGCAGTGAGAGTCCCTCGTGTTGCCAGTTTTCTCAAGAAGAGGAAAGCAGAGTGGAGGAGACAAAGCTGACTTCCCTACAGCAAGCCAAGGAAAAGGTTGGATCTTGCTGATAATCCATGAGTTTCATGGGCTTCCCAACGTAGACTGATTGCTCCATTTACAAAGGCAGCTGTACCATGACAGCACCAGGGTTTTTATATACATATTTGTTCTTTAGTTATATTTATAAAGCTTTCTAATGTAAAAAAATTCCATATTTGATTTTCTCTGCAATGGGATACCTACCAATTTTCAGTGGACTACTGTCTCCAAGAACATGGGAGTTTCACAAAATTTACTTATTTTAAAGCAACATTTAGTATTCAGATATCGCTTAAAATCATTTTTTTTAAGACACCATGTTTATGGACCAGCAAGATAGCTCAATAGACTAAGTACCTGCTTTGGCAAACTCAGGCACCAGGGTTTGATCCCCGGTCCCACCACCCCCCGAGGTGCGCTGAGCCAGCAACAAAGGCTGGGCGTGGCAGCACACACCTGTAATCCCAGCGCTGGGGAGGCTGAAAACAGGAGGATCACTACGAGTCCGAGCTGCCCAGTGAGACCCTGTACCAAATACATAAATTTAAAAAAAAAGAAAGAAAGACCATGTTTAAGGTGACTTGTAGATGTCATTGGTAAACATGAACTGAATAATGACACTTGTTTCCAATGTCCAATAGCCTTTTTTCTTTCTTTCTTTTTCTTTT
>NW_004524636.1:6680232-6692496 GCF_000260255.1 Octodon degus
TTTTTTTTTTTTTTTTTTTTTTTTGATGGAACCTGAGGTTGAGTTCAGGCCATTGTGCTCACTTATTCACCTGAGCCATCTCCCCAGGTGTCTCCAATGTTAATCATATAAAAGCTATTGAGAAATTACTGCTTTAATTTGTTTGTTGACTTGTATACTTTTCTGTACATGTATGACTTAAAGCATTTTAAAATTTTATCTTTTTGAAGTTTATTAACATGAGACGATGCTGATTATTTCTGAAAAGATAATAAGTTAGTTTACAAAAACAACATATGCAGCATAATATATTGGAAAAATATATAACAGTTTGACCACAGAAAAAGCACTTGAGCATAATCAACTTCCTAGTAGTTAGTAAAAAGTATGAGTGTCTTGATGAAACTAATATAATTTATACTCAATACTATAGAAGTACATAAAGAGCACCCACCTTCTAATGGCTTCTGTGTATTTAGCCATGATATATTATATATCATATATTTATGCAGATTCCCAATGATAGCATTTAGGTAATTTCTAAAATTCTACTATTGTAAAAATGTAACAATTCATCCCATACAGAACACTGTATTGCATATGTGTAAGTACATTTGAAGAGTCCAGTTTTCTGGAATCAGAGTGGCTGATCTGAAGGAGAGATACACTTGTAATGGGGACTGTCTCGCTACCCCCAGCCATGAGCCTCCATAGGAATTTCTTTTCTTTTGTGATCCCATAAGCAAAGCACAAAAGTTCTTGTTTCTATATCTCTGAAAACACAGTTCATGTTTTCTTCATTTTTCTTTTTTCTGATAAATTTGCTCAACGTGAAAAATGTAAAAAAAAATCACATGGAAATATTTTGGTGGTATTACAAGTAATCCCCTTTCTGTTTTTGTTGTTATTGGATTTTTTGTTTTACTTTGTCTTGTTTTGCTTCACTCTTTTTTTTTTTTAAATTTTCCTATTAACTGGACAAAAACCAAGTTATAGAGAATTGTATAGAGTTTGTCACTGCAAAGTGTTATAAAAAGAGAAATATGTGTTTATGTATATACATAAATGTTGGGGTAGTACTCAGAATGCCATAAATCAGAGAGATATCTCCCCACACGAAGCTTTTCTGAAGAGCAGTCAGAATGCTCCAAGGAAGGAGAGACAGGCTTGTGAAGCTCTGGACACTCCCCAAATAACACTGCCTGGAGCTATATCCATAGGGGAGGTCCACAGGACCATAGAGCGTGTTCCTTATGTGCTCAGGTACAGCCTACCTGAGCTTCCTTGGGGAGCCCACTCCATCATTCCTGGTTCTATTGACTACAAGCTATGTTTAGAAGATAATACCAAAAATCACCAAGGCTACTAACTGGAAGGTCCAGATGACTTGGAGGTTAGATAAGAACCTGAGATTTCCCCGCAGCCTTGTCCCTTATACAGAAAGTGAGTCAGGTCTGGCCAGATAGCTCAGAGAATTAAAGCGCCTGCTTAGGCAGACACAGGGGCTGGGTTCAATCCCCAGCCTGCCAAACAGACCCTGCCCCCAGGGTGCACTGAGATGGTGATTGAGAATGGGCATGGTGGCATGCACCTCTAATCCCAGCAGGTGGAGGCTGAAAAACAAGCGGATCAGTATGAGTCTGATCTGTGTAGTGAGACCCTGTAGACTCTGTACTAAATACATTTTGTAAAAAAGTGAGTGTATCTCAAGCAGCAACTTCTAACTCCTCCCTTCTAAAAGGATATATAAGGGCCGGGGAGATAGCTCGGTGGAATAAGTGCTTCCCTGGCAAGTGCAAGGGCCTGAGTTCAATCCCCAGTTCTGTTTAAAAAAAAAAAAAAAAATATATAAAAGTACCAGAAGGAAGCTAGATACCTATGAACAGGATAAAAAGATTTTAAAATGAATGTTTGTAGTCCATATGAATCTATTACCTATTTTCAAATGATTAGATAAAAAGTATTAGCAAAAGTAAAGTTGAAGCATAGGATTTATAACCCCAAAAATGCTATGTCTGGATTCCTATTATGTCTGTGTTCATAGAAAATGTACCTATGCAATACTTAAATTTGCCAATTTAATTTTGATAATGGAATATTTGGCATAGGAAAGACTGTACTGGAGAATGTGACAAGATTAAAGTCCTTTGGCTAAGGACAGTTGATATCCTTGTGTTTGATTTTGGAGTCCTGCCTAATAGAAGCTTTCTCCCTCCTTTGAAATATGGTTGTGGATTTTATGTGCTTCCCAAATGTATTGATGATATTACCATTTTTAGACTTGAGCATTTATTTGTTTTTCTTGTTCTTTATGAAGCAATGGCTAGGTTTGGGGACATTACCAAACTAGTCTTGTCTTTGTCACTTCATTGGCTTAAGGAAGAAATAACTTTTATATTTTATTTATTTATAAAGACACAGTATGGTACTATAAATAGAATCAGACAGACTTGAGATTTGGAGTGGGTTTGGCCTGTCATTTACTGTTTCCATGATCTCAAAATTAACTTCTCTAACTTTCACTAACACTATCTTCTTCTGTAACATGGGGACATCAGTGCTAGCCAAGCCTGGATTCCTTAGAAAACAAATTCCAAGGCCAGGTTGAAACCCACAATACTCAATTTAAGGTATTGAGAGGGAGAAAATCTGGAACTTTGGCAGTAATGGAGAGAGAAGACAGAAAGCAAAAGAAGGTGCAGGGCCACAGTCACCCGTTCTTCTATCCAACTGGCTCGGGATTTCCTCGATTGCTAACAGAATCCATGCAGCAGATGAATGCATCAAGAGAGGAAGGACTCTACTGGCTGAGCTTCACTCATCTATCCATTTTCAGGGGCCTACATTTGTCTCAGTGGAATTTAACTCTATACTGTGCATACTGGCATTGTTTGGCCCTTTCGGCCACCACATAGAATCCACATCCCAAGTCCTGTGGTCTGATGACCTCTTGAAGCCTTCAAGTGGTTGGAGAAGTCCAAACTCCAGATGGATCTCTTTGAGTGCTTTAAGATGATCATGGAGGAGTTCTACCACAAGAGAACTCCTTGAGACAAGAGTAGAGTGAGTGTTTACTGTGGTATGAACACTTAACACTTGATATGTGGTCTGTTCAAATTTCCTTAATTTTTTTCTATGCAAATTTCCCTAATCTCTTAAATATGTCTTCTGACTGTTGATATGCTAGGATTACAGACAAGATCTACATTTCTTTGCATCAATAATAGGTTCCTCTCCCTTACCTTATTACAGATGCTTCTCCACTTATAAAAAGGTTACTATGATGATTATTCTTGGTTGACAAGTTGGATCGATTGAGAAACGTCCAGGAAATTAGTAAGCCATGCATGTTTCTAAGTGTGTTGGTAGGCATTTCCTGTGATGTTTGGCATTCAGGACAGAAAACTGAATGAGGACACCCACCCTGAATGTGGGGCCATCATCCTGTATGCTAGAGCCCACGGTAGTTAAAGTGGAAGAAGGGCCTAAGGGGTGTAGGCTCTCTCACACTCTACTTCTGGCCACCATGAGGTGAGCAGCTTTGCTCCACTGTGCCCTTCTACTGTGATGGAAGTAAAAATGGTATTGAGTACACTGGCCTACTGAACACCGTAGCCTAGAAACACATCACACTACAGAATATTAGTTCTTGGCCCTTGTAATCACACAGTTGAGAGCTGCCTATCATTGGAGAGGCTGTCTTACCATGTACCACATACCAAGTTCACTTGGTACTAAATTTGTAATGCTTTCCTACATCATAAAGAGGAAAACTTGTAGTCATACTACAATTAGTTGGGGACTATTTCTACTCTATCAAATCTATGTTTCAAGAAATGTTTCTCATTTTTTATTAGAATGGTGTAGTCAAATCCATCTCCATCCTTACCCTGGAAACAGTGATATTTTCTTGGCAGGTATAATTTAGTTGACCAGAATGTCACATAAGTGAATTCATAGTATGTAGCCTTTTAAATCTGGCTTCTTTCATGTAACATAATACACTTGAAATTAAAATAAAAAAATGTATCAGGAGCATGTTTCTTTTTATTGCTAAGTAGATTCTGTTGCTTCTATGTGTATTCTTCAGCTAAGAGACATTGGTGCTGTTTTAAAAAGTTACTAGAGGTATTTTCATACAGGTTTTGGTGTGAACTTAGGTTTTCATTTTGTTTGAGATCACAGCCAAATAGTCAACATATTCAGTTTTGGAAAAACTGCCAAACACTTTTCCATGGAGCCATAACATATCTTTACAAACAACATACAGGAATTAGATCTGCTGTACATTCTCAGCCATACTTTGGTGACTGTCAGCATTGTAATAACTCTAGTAGGTATGTAAATGTGTGTGGTAGAGGTCTGATACATGGTAGGATATGGATATGACTTTAAAACATTATGTTAAGTGAAATAAACCAGACACAAAAGGGCAATCATCATCACATTCTTCTGTGATTATGAAATATCTTCGTAGGCAAATTCACCAAAAGATACAAAGTTTATTGACTCAGGAAGAAGAATCGAAGGTTATTCTTTAATGGATAGCAAGTTTTCATTTAGGAGATTGCAAAAATCTTGAAAATAGTTGATGGTGACGGTTGCACACCATTGTGGATTTAAATCAAGGTACTAAACCAAATTTTATTTTTTAATTTATGTATTTGGTACAGGGTCTTGCAACACAGCTTGGACTCATAGTGATCCTCCTGTTTAAACTTCCCCAACACTGGGATTACAGGTGTGTGCCAACACACCCAGACCAGGTGGCCAGCTCTGTGGGCCCAGCACAACATGCAGTACCAGGAGTCGAACCTGGGTGCTTGAGCTTGCCAGGCAGACACTTAGATACTGAGCTATCTTCCCAGCCCTTAAACCAAACATTTAAAAACTGCAAATATTGAACTGAGGGCATAGTTCAGTAGTAAAATGCCTGCCAAGACTGTACAAGACCTGTGGATCAATCTCTACAACCAAAGAAAAGAAATCCAACAAAACAAATAACTTCAACTGATAAATTTTATAACTACTTTGCAAAGACTAGGATTATTATAAATAACAAAAAAATGATTGCTGCGATATTTTGATCGACTTTAGGAAGTGAATGAAAGGAAAGAATTGATGGGCACTCCAGGTGACACGAACCTGAGCCTGTTTGTGCTGTCCAGACAGAGCACATAGGAAAAGGAATAGAAGTGTGAGAAAGGGAGATATTTGTTGGATTTCAATGATATTGAATTTGAGCTTGTTACAGGCTACCAGTAATATGATTCCAAACAATGGAAATGTTGCTTTGTAGATTAGCATCCACAGGCTGGAAAAAAAAAGTGGTAAGAGTTGAAGTTATTTTAGGAAAATTTAAGCTCTTCTCCCAGGCTAATAAATTTGACTACATTGTACTAAAAAATAAATGCCAGAAAATAGATTCCTTCTTAACAGTACTCATAAGTTTTGACTTTTCTTGAAATGGAAAACTTGGAGCAAACATAACTGTGCCACTTCCTAGGGACAATTAAATTTTTTTTGTTTGTTTATTGCCCAAAATTTAATTGCAAAGGCTGGCGATATAGCTCAGTGGACTAAGCACTTGTTTAGGTAAGCTCTGGGGCCAGAGTTTGATCCCTGGCACCACATGCCACGTTGGTCCTGCCCCCTGGCTCACTGAGCTGGCAATAGAGTCTGGGTGTGGGTGTACACCTGTAATCCCAGCACTAAGGAGGCACAAATCAGGAGGATCATTACAAATCTGAGCTGTGTAGTGAGACCCTGCACACACACATACAAAAAAAAAAAGCCTAAAAAAATTTTAATTATGTATATAATCCAGGGCTGTCAATAGTTCCTCTGTTTTCTTCAGGGGACAATGCACACCTGAATGCTAGTTGTGAGAATAAATTTATGAATGCCCTGGTGCCTCCGTGGAGGCTGGGATTTTTGGTAAGATCTGGTAGTCACATGAATTTGGATGTTTCTCACAGACATGATTCATGTGCTCTGAATGGGAATGACCTCACCATGATAGCATCAAAAGCCGTGACTCAAAGGAGGTGACAGATATAAGCACCTTAAACAGAACTCCACTTTAAAAACAAAAAGCTGAAGCAGCAACAACAATAAAACACTGTGACTTTCTAAACATGTTTTATATCATCTACAAATGTGCAGGAGCATAATTCCTCATCCACATAGACAACCAAGAGGGAGTTTATGAGTTAGGTTTTATATGGTTGCCTTAAGGTCTTGTCAGTATTTCAGTGTTAAAAACAGAATCATGAAAAATATTACTCATGTGTCTAAGTAGGGTAATCCCACTCTTATATCAGGGGAAACCTGATATAAGTGGAAAAAAAGTCTGTGTCAGTGGCATTTACTGTGATGGTGATGGTGGTGGCAGTGGTGGTGGTGCTACAATGAGCCTATGTTAGTGGATAAACCTCATTCTCATTGTCATCTGGTTTAACTGTCATGCTCTAGTGATGCTTGGTGAGAGGTGCAAAGTGCTGGAGAGCAAGGGAGTTGCTCCAAGAGCAGCGATTGACACCAGGCGGCCTAGCAGCACAGGGGTAACTTGTCCTCCAAACAGTGGCGGCCAGGTGAAGCATTTCTTCCACACCTTGGGGTCTGCCTGCTGTGCACCTAGAGTTGGACTTCCTTAACCCCACATGTTCCCAATGCACCCTCTGCCACATGACAACACCCAGAGTAAGTCACTTATTGGCAAAAGAAGGGTGGGGATTACCCTACTTAGACACATGGGTGATAGTTTTCATGATTCTGTTTTTAACACTGAAATATTGACAAGACATTAAGGCAACCATAGAAAGCCTAACTTATAAACTCCCTCTTAGTTGTCTATGTGGATGAGGAATTATGCTCCTGCACTTTTGTAGATGATATAAAACATATTTAGAAAGTCATAGTGTCTTATTGTTGCTGCTGTTTCAGCTTTTGTTTTTAAAATGAAGTTCTTCTTAAGGTGCATAAAAGTGTGCATCCTTTTATTTGCTAGTAAAGAAAATAAAAACTGTCTAACTCCACAAAAAGAACAAACATTTTAAGTTGTGTGTGTATGTGTGTGTGTGTGCGTGCATGTGCATGCATGCGTGTGTGCGTGTGTGCGTATGTGTGTGTGTGTGTGTGTGTGTGTATAGGATTTCACTATGCAGCTTGGTCTCATAGTGATCCTCCTGTTTTAAGCCTCCCTAGTGCTGGGATTACAGGCATGCACCATCATATCCCTACTCCCTCACTGTCTCAGCGCGCCCAGGGGTGGGGCTGGCTCAGCATGAGGTGCCAGGGACCAAACCTTGGTTCCTTTGTTTGCCTAAGCAAGTGCTTAGTCTGCTGAGCTATCACGCCAGCCCTAAGAACACTTTCTTAATACATTTTCAAACATGAATATGCATATAAAACCTTTTTAAAGTAATTTGAGGTTTACAGAGACATTGCAAAAAATAATATGTATAGTTCCTATATATAGCTGATCTAGGTTCTATTAATATTAACCTCTGACAGCTACTCAAACATGGGTATTAGCATTGGTATAAGATTCCTAGCTGTACACTCCTAAATCAAAAGTAAAAATTCTACAAAATCTGAAGCTGTGAGAATCAACATAACCTCATAAGTAGAAAATTTCCTGACATAACATGACAGCTAGCAGGTAGGATTCAGGCATATCTAATAATACTAATCATGCTGTATCAAATTGCCTTCAGGCTATGTTCTATCTATCTGTCTGTCTGTCTGTCTGTCTGTCTGTCTGTCTATCTCAAATTCATTAAGTGAATTTTCTGTTTAAATTTGGATTCCCTCCCCAAGATATCTTCATACATACGTGCAAATATTAGAAAATCCAAAAGTCAAAACATATCTGGCCAAAGCATTTTATTTATTTTTTAATAGGACAGTTTTAATAATTAATACATTGTACATTGTTATCTTCTTAGTGGTTATGCATAGTACAAGAAGCAGACAGGATATCCTGTCCAAACACTGTTAGTACAGATCTTTCTTCTCATTGAATTAAGCGAAAGTAGCTGTATGTCTATCCTAACTATTCTGTATATACAGATACAAAATGGTCCTTCCTTTGTATCCCCTTTTTTTGTTTAGTCCTGTCAAGGATGGGGATTCCACTGGCATCTAAATACTATAGGTGTGTGAATTCAGCAAAACAATCCAACACAGTCCAGCAGTCCACAATAGTAGTGGGTTATCGGCAGAAGTTGTTGACTTGAGCCTTTCACAGCTCAGCATATTAATATGGCTTTACTTTATATACCTCGTTTTTATACTTTTCTGCTGGATGATTGAGACCAAGATAAAGCAAGACATATATAACAAGAAATGTAACTTTTGTATCTGATAATGTCAGTCAAGTACCCTCAGGATTTATCCTGTAACCCGGTACCGCATTTTGTAGATGGCCCAAGCATTTTAGATATAGGATATAAAATTTGTTTTAAAAATTCCTTCTTTGAGCTTCACTTTTCTGCTACCATTTGTTTTTCAAGAAATAAAAACTCTTGGATTATTTCCAAGAAATAATCCAAGAGTTTACACTCCCTGTTGCCATTTCGGTCTCTTCCAGTCTGCAGCAGGTCTTTGTCTTTTTTTTCCTTCTCATGACCTTGGCAATTTGAGTGGGTGCAATGTTTTCTGATGATTAGATTATGGTTCTGCACCTTAGCAAAAACACCACATGGCAATACCATGCCCTCCTCAAGTTTTCCTACAGGAGCCTTTGCAAGGAAAAATGTCCTACGATCAATGCTGGGTGTTGTTCTTATCCCTCTGGTGTAAGTGGTGCCTGCCAGATCACAGCACTGTAAAGCTATTATTTTTCTTTTGGATTTTATTAGTCTCTTGGGGAAGACACCGTAAGACTACTCTATATATATCTTGTATCTCAAGCTTTTGCATAACAACCTCAGCATCTATCAGTACTTCTTTCCTGCAATAATTGTCTCGTTGATGTTTGACAACTGGTGATTTTCTATTTCTCTCCTTCCTTTTAAACTTACAAATCATAATCTTCTTCCGTAAAACTAAAACTTTCCGTTCCTTCCCACTTATCTATTTATTTGACCATTCAACTATTCATTCTCGCAGCATGACTCCATGATATTTCCTTTATATTCTAAGTTATAATCCAAGACTATCATTATCTATTTAGCTGCCCAGAGTGTCCTGGATTTAGCAGTGGGAGCCTTTTCGCACTGGTGCGTGTCCTTTGTGCACTTGTACCTCCATTCCCAGCGTACAATTTCCCCACTGTCTGGCACCACAGGAGCGTTAAGACTCATTTTGCATTTTCAAAATGAATCCTCTCTTTTTTTCTGATTTTAAAATGGGGAATATAAAGGATTTTTGTGCAGTTAATAAGAATGGACTCAGCTATACAAAAGCAAAGTAATTATTTTAAAGGCAAATAAGACCTAATCTCTAAAGAAAAGAGAGCTGGTATATTGTGGGAGAATAATATGAAAGAAATACACCAACGGGAATGCAAATGACAGGAAAACTGGTGAACTGGAGAAGCAGAAAAAGCTGCACAAGCTCACACAGAAAGACTTTTTGGTATAAACAACACTATGGCACAGTAAGTAAAAGGTATATGGGAGAGAAAAATACAGTAGTGAGGTGAAACAAAGAGTAATTTACATTTGAATAATATACATTTGGGTGCTTTATAATATTAAAATTAGATACTTTGTACTATAATAACACAAAAATATGAATATCAGAATTCTAATCATTTTTTTCCCAGAGTCTTTTGGTTGCAAAATTTGTTAAATTTTTAAATAGCTCCTGTCTCTCAGGTAAAGCATACTCATTTTTTGTTTTTTAGAAAAATGAAATGGAGAAAAACACAACATAGTTTGTTTTATTGACACAACTTCTTCCCAGACTCTTAAACATATAGTAATATATTAATTCCCTATAGACCATCCAGTCTTCTGAACACCGGCCCAAACCAAACACAGAAATTGCATTCTGTAATACTCAATTCCTACGACGAGGCCACAGGGTCCCAGCAGGTAGGCTTTGCTTCCATATCGGTCCAGTTCTTTGCCACTAGATGGTGATAGAATTCACAATTGCATCAAATCTTGTAGATTGTGGGGTGTTTCTGGCACTATTATTTATACATGTCATTTATTTAAAATTATTCTTTATTATTCAAATAAAATTGTAGTTCTGATACCTGCAAGGCACTATGAGTTTCTAAAGATGGAAATCCTCTATTCTTGTGTAACAGTCAATTCCTCAATGTATAAAATGCTACATGTGGGCTGACCAGATAGCTCAACAGATTAAAGCACCTGCTTAGGCAGATGCAGCGACCAGGGTTTGATCCCCAATATGTTATGCCGGCCCCACCTCCAGGGTGTGCTGAGACAGCGAATGACATTGGGCGTGGTGGCTTGTGCCTGTAACCCCAGTGCTTGGGAGGCTGAAAACAGGAAAATCACTATAAGTCCAATTGGTGTACAAAGACCCTATAAACCCTGTACTAAATACATTTAAAAAATAAAAATAAGATGCTATATATAAGGTATACATAAATTACATACTATACACATGTTAAATTTGTAAATGTAAAATAATGTAAAAGAGGTTTAATCTGCAGCATACCCACTTTCGTTCACTGTTGCAGAAATAAAGGTTAATTCCACACCTTGATGACATTCTGACTCATAGATTTTTATTTGTCCAACAAGCAAGAAGAACTCAATAAATATTTTCCAAAAGAATGAATGTATTTGGTTAGGTTCCATGTCTTCTGTAACTTTCTAAAACCAATCATCATCTCGCAAAAACACTCTTTATTTAAAATTCTAGCTGATTGACTATTAAATTAGACTCTTGAAGCAGGGCATCAAATTCAATCATGACATTCAATCGAGTCTCAGATATACCTTCTTTAAAATATCGCACTTTCCTACACTTGTTTTTAGTACTTCCCTTCATAGTAACCAATACACCAAGAAGAAAAAGCAATCCTTTCTCAAGTGCCTAAGATCAGATGAAGCAGAAATGGGTCATGTAATTACTGAACAAGACAAAGAGTAAATTCGCATCTGCTAAGTACTTGTAACTTTCCAAGTAAATTCAAAAAGTCACATTACTCAGTTATGTTTTTCCTTTTTATTTTAAAATAATTTTTATACAGAAGTTTATTGGTGCAATTTAGATATGAATAATGATCACTTTTTAAAAATTCTAATTAATATTATTGAAAAACAAATAGCAAAGACACAGTTTCAAAACGATTAATAGGACAGTTTCAATAATTAATACATTGCATATTGTTGTCTTCATAGTGGTTATTCATAGGACAAGATGCAGACATGATAACCTGCCCAAACACTATTAGCACAAATCTTTCTTCTCATTGAATTAAGAGAAAGTAGCGGTGTATCTATCCTAACTATTTTGTATATACAGATACAAAATGGTCCTTCACTTGTATCCCCTTTTATGTTTATTTTTGTCAGAGATGGGTATTCTATTGCCATTTAAATATTGTAGGTGCATGAATTCAGCAAAATAATCCAATATAGTCCCGTAGTCCATAATTGTAATGGGTTATCCGCATGACTGGCAATGTCAGAAGATGTTGACTTGAGCCTTTTACAGCTCAGCATATTAATATGGCTTTACTTTTCATACCTTGTTTTTATACTTTTCTGCTGCATGGTTAAGACCAAGATAAAGCAAGACCTCTGTAAAAAGAAATGAAACTTTTGTATCTGAGAAGGTCAGTCAAATCCCTTCAGGATTTATCCTGAAACGCCATACCACAGTTTGTAGATCTTTTGTCAGTGTCAGCCATGTGGATGAGTCATGGATATTGCTTGAACAATTTGCTCTCTGTGAAAGCCAGAGAGAATGTTTTCTCTCCATGTGACTCTCCTTAGGCACTCTACATCATCAATCACTTTCCTCTGTGGCCCCATATTCTCCTTGATCTGAAAACTTGGAATACGTCTGAGTACAGGTGATGTTACAGGTGAAAGGCTAGGGTTAAAATGTTGATTACCCTTGCAGCCCTTGTTTTTCTCTAATTTTTGGTCTGCAAGCTTAAGTTGCTAACCCTCCAAAAGAGAAGCTTGGTGATATTATTATCCATTAACAAAAGCAGTTGAGCTTAACCTCACTGTCTGAATATCAAACATCTTAGACATAACATGGAACAGGTATTTTACATCAAGTATTGACATGTTAAATTTTAAATCCCTACAGTTTGTGAAAAAAATAAAAAATATTAAAAAATAA
>NW_004524636.1:6694324-6709741 GCF_000260255.1 Octodon degus
TTCACAATGTTGGTTCTTATCCAGGAGCATGGAATATATTTCCAGTTTCTGAAATCCTCTACAATCTCTTTTTTAAAAGTACTGTAATTTTCCTTGAAAAGATCTTTGCCTTCTTTAGTTAGATTAATTCCAAGGTATTTCATTTTCCTCAGTGCTATTATGAAAGGTGTTGTTTCTATAATTTCCTGTATGTGATGCATCTTAGTTTCTCTTTATGTTGCTCAATTGTCATATATCCAAAGAAGACCACTTAATTATGGGAGGGATATTTAGAGTATGTTAAGAGCTGTGAATTGCCAGTGTAGTCTGCCTATTTCCAAGGGACAATTCATGTATAATCCACTCTTGAATTTTGGAATTAACCTTAACACGTTGTCAAGTTCTCATTCTCTGGAGATTCTCCTCTGAACTAAAGAGATAGCAACCCCCATTGCTTGTGCTTCTCCTCAGAGGTCTGACTCCACACCCTACAGAGTTCCTTCCCACTCCAACATTGCCTCTGTGGAGATCCATTCTTCACCTTATTTTAATTACTCCAATGCTGCGCCTCTGTTTCCTCAGCTCGTAAGGTGATCGTTGCTGTCTATAGGTCAGCACATACCTCGCTTCACACAGTATCCCTTCAGTGCTGGAATAGAAGGGGCTAATTTAGAAGCTTCACTGTCCAATGAGCAGGTGTGATTTCTCTCTCCTCAGGAGACTCTGCCTAGCGAACTCCTCTGCTCTGCCCTTGCAATCTTCTGTATTGAGTCTGGGTAAGTTTCTCACCCAAGATGGCAAGAACTAGACTGATCCATACTAAATATTTGGCTTTACTTGACAATTAAAGTCTCCTAATGACAGGAAAAACACAAAAGGAGTGTTTCCAACAAGTATTTCGCCTAGTTTTTCGAAGTATATCCCTCAATTATACAAAAAAAAAAAAAAACAGTTTTACAAACATCACTATTTAAACTTACTGGGAAAATGCAGTTCCAAAACTAAAACAAACAAACAAACAAACAAACAAAAAAACCAAATAAAAAAAAAAACCAAGACACTTTAATCCTGAAATTGAATGCATCAGATATTTTGGGGAAATTTGACTTTGCTAAGGTCCATTGATTTAGGAAGAGACCATCATTTTTTTCTAACTTGTTGCCTGTCAGAGTTGAAGGATGACGTGTGGTTGTAGCATTCTTGCTCGGCAGCTTACCTTTTTCAAAGAGCAGATGGTATCATTGGTTTAATTGGACCGGAATTCCGTCAGAAGAAAATTAAATTAGCTGGAGTTATGATTCCAGGGTTATGATTTTTCTATTTTGTTAGGTCTTGTTTATCTGTAACATTTCTTGGACTACAATAATAGACTGCAGAAGATGGCAGAATTTTAGTTTGTTTTGCTTTGTTTTATGAGATGTCCCAGTTTACTTTTCAGATTATAGCATATAGTTACTGTGGCTACCTGGTTCTGAGGTAAGGTCTTTTTTAAAAAAATAATAATAATACTTTTATTTTTATAAATAATACTTCCTTTAAAAAAATTTCAGGCCAGAGAGATAATTCAGTGGCTTAAGTGCCTGTCTGGAAAGCACAAGGACCCAAATTTTATCCCTGGTACTGCACACTCGACTGGCCCCAGAACCCCAGACACGCCACGCTGGCTAGGAACCAGAAGTGGTGGTGCACACCTGTAACCCCAGCACTGGGGAGGCTGAGACAAGAGGATTGCCAAGAGTCCAAACTGCGTAGTGAGACCCTGTATCGAATAAAAAAATAAGATTCTTTTAAAATTCAGAAGATATGTCAAGTTTTACAGAGAAAAGCAAAAGTGTCCCTGAAATCACACTTCTGTATCTCATGATATACACATATCAATTTACATGATGTTATGTAAAATTTATGATGGAAACTTTTTTTTTTTGTGGTACCAGGGATTGAACTCAGGACCTTGCACTTGCCCACAAGCACTTATTCTACTGAGCTCTCTCCCCAGACCTATGATGGAAACATTTTATCACCACTTTGAAATACAATTTGCTGTCATCTTGCGATGGTGATCACGTGAGTATCCAACAAGCCAGCGCTTAGACACACACAGTGGAGAAATTCTTGCCTAATTCCTTCACAAAAGTCACAGGACTGTCCCTGACAGTCCCCAGAAGAGAAAAGCATGCTTGTCTGGCAACAGAAGCAGAGGTAAATAATTTTTAGTGTAGTCACAAGCTGGTGATTATAAATAAAGAAAATGAATAAACTATCCAGTGGCACAGATGATCCTTAGAATCATTTTTGAAGGAGAGAAAGCAATTGCAATATATGTATGTAATAAAACTCTGTTTTCTATGAAGAGAAACTAAACTATGCTTAGAGCTATGTGAGTAATCTACAAATAAATAAGAGAGTGATGGAGCACTGCAGTTCTCTCTTTTCTTGGTACCTCTTTTTATCCAACCCTCCTTCTGAAGTCAGAGTTTCATTCTTTTCTAAAACCTGGCGTACATCTTTGCATCCTGTGACACCTATGCAGATATACTGCTTGCTTGGATCTCCCTTCAAGGAATAATTCACCATTCAGCTCCTAGGAATGCAGTTGGAGGTTGTAGCTGTCCCACAGCTAGGGACTGGGCAGAGCCATCTGAGGCCTACGTGAGTCACCTGCATGTGCATCTCTTGATTCAGTGTGTCTCACTAGTCAGCACAAAGCCTTGAAAAATTCATTATAATCTATAAAGTTTTCTTTGTGCTATCCATCTTCCTCCATTTTTTATGGCTCATGGGTTCAGTCCCCAGAAAGATCTCTTGCACTCTAAGGCCCATGTGAAAGAATTTGTCTTCCTCCAAGTCACCTAACTTACATTAGTAAAATTGCTGGGCAGGCCGGATAGCTCAGTGGACTAAAGCACCTGCTTAGGCAGAGTATAGAGGCCAGGGTTCGATCCTCCACATGCCTATGCCAGCCCTGGCCCCAAGGTGTGCTGAGATGGTGATTGAGAATGGGCATGGTGGTGTGCACCTGTAATCCCAGCTCTTGGGAGGCTGAAAACAGGAAAATCACTGTGAGTCCAATCTGTGTAGTGAGACCCTGTAGACCCTATACTAACTACATGAAGACAAAAACAAAAGCCAACACAAATTCAATACATCAGACAGTTTAGCACTACTTACAAAACTGTGATAATACATACAATGTTGTCATTTTGCTTTTGATCACTTAACAAGATACTGTGAAAATGCCTCTGAGTTTGCTATTGGAGTCGATAGCCATGGGACACTGGGTGACACTGATGGACCTCAATGTGTTAGCTTCCCTCTGGAGTTGATAGCCATGGGACACTGGGTGACACTGATGGACTTCAATGTGTTAGCTTCCCTCTGGTAAGATTTTTCCCAGTATTTTTGCACTTCAAAACACATTTGTAGTAAATACACTTACGTTTAGATACTGGTCTTTTCATGTCAACCGGACAGGTGTTTTTGAAGTAATGTTCCAGGAAGTGAAAGTATAAGGTTTTTGAATTCTACAAATATTTGGGAGCTTATACTGCCAAGGGACCTTAGCCATGAATGTGCACGTGGGTCAAATGAAATGACATTCATTTTTTCCCCATCTACCAGCAGCAGGCTTACACATGCTTGTGACTTTTTGCAGCCTGTGAGTTATAAAGCGTTACCTATATTTCTATTTTCTGACTACTAGAGACGCTGAGCATGTCTTCTATAAGTGCACGGTTCATTTGTTTTTTACTTGGCCATGCATTGTCTTTTCCTATTTTCATCATCAGTCTATTTTCCTTTTGCACTTTTTTTTCTTCCTCTATTTAGGGAAGGGTCTATAGGGTGTTCAGGGTCTCACTATGTAGACTGGACTCATAGCGATTCTCCTGTTCACAGCTTCCCAAAAGCTGAGATTACAGGCACATGCCACCAGTGCCACCATGCCCAATCTCCATCACCATCTCAGTACGGACTGGTGGCGGGGGAGGGAGGGGGACATGGTTGGGGGGCTGGCACGGCAGGGCGGGGATTGAACCCCGACCTCTGTGTCTGCCTAATCAGGCGCTTTAGTCCGCTGAGCTATCAGGCCCACCCTGTTTGCACTTTAATTAATTTCTAAGAATTCTCTTAATATCATATAGATAAGTTACATATGTTTCACATTTGTGTGTAGCCAAATATGTTTATCTTTCCTTTTATAGCTTCTTGGTTTCCTATCTCAGTTGAACACATTTCCATAAAACAATCTCCTCTTCCTTCCTTCAAATTGTTTACTAAACTTTCTGGGATGCTTACTATATCTTGTTTTCTTTCTACAGTTCTGCATTTAATCCAAATGGAAACGACTAGGTTGCGATGCAGCTGGAGTCCATGGTATAATCTTGGAGACGGATACATTAATATCCAATAGCTATTCTTCATACACCCCTTGCCTTTCCCACAGTCTTCTTGCTCATCAGATTCCTAAACATAGCTTGACATTTTGGAGAGACTTCCGATACGTCATAATCCAGATATTATTTCCGTGTTACTGGCTTTAGACAGCAGGCTTTAGTATTTGAGAAGTTCTTACTATTTTTCTTTTCAGAAAAATAATTTAATATTTAAATTATTGAATATTAAAGTAATTTAATATTTCTGCCATTATATAAACTACTTTTATGTCATCTGGGAGGATTTTATAATTTTTCCCATAAGTCACTTACCTTTCTTTTCAAAGCTATTCACAAATATTTTAAAGATTTTTTTCCCTAAAATCAAATATTTCTCTATTCTTTATTTCTACTGATTATTATATTTTATCTTCTTACAATCTATTTAATTTCCCTAAAATTCTATTAATTGTTACCAGCATCTATCTTGCCTTGTAGGTAAGAAGGACTAATTGTACATGTTTTTGAAGGTGGTGTTATTTCATTCTCTTGCTTTATTTAATTCCTGAGACCTCTAAAACAGTGGGGAGGGCTGGGGGAGATGGCTCAGTGGAATAAGTGTTTCTCTGGCGAGTGCAAGGGCCTGAGTTCGATCCCCGGTTATGCCAAAAATAAAAAAATAATAAAAAAAAAATAATGGGGAATAATGTGACAATAAAGCTTTTCTGTCCTATTTCTTATTTTAATTGGGATAATCTTAGTGCATCATTAACTCAAATGGTGATCATTAGTATTTGAAGTTTAAACATACTCTCATTTCTTTGTTGTTGCATTTTAATATATGCAATTGGTACAAGGTCTCACTACACAGCTCGGACTCAGAGTGATCCTCTTGTTTCAGCCTCCCCAGCACTGGGATAACAGGTCTGTGCCACCATGCCTGGTCTTGGTGGCCAGTCTGGCTTGCTCCAGGGCAGGGCTAGCAGGGCGTGTGGTACCAGGGATCAAACCCAGGTCCTCGTGCTTGCCTAGGGAGGCAATGAGACCACTGAGCTGTCTCTGTGACCCTCTCATTTCCTTTTCTTCCTGATTAGATTTTTATTGTCAGTGGCTCCTGAATTTTTTTGAGTCCCTTTCCAATACCTACATGGTATGATTTGTTTTCTATTTATTATTTTGTTAATTGTATAAATTGGGAGATTTCCTGATGTAGGATTTGAATATCACTGAAACTCACCTACTATTTTCATGGCATTATTTTCTGTCTGTTGATTTTATGTAATGAGGATAACCTTTCTAAGTAGAGTATGTTCCTCTATGTAGAATTAACAATAGTATTATCTATTTTAAAAAATGTCAGTTGCATCATTGATTTTAGTACCATTTTATTTGCTAAAGAATAATATTATTTTCAATCTTTTATTGAGTTCATTTCTAATTAATTTGAAGATAATTTTTTTGAATTTTAATCTAATAAGACATGTTGTCTCAATTTTCAAGCTTTGTGTCACAGTTAAATATTTCTCTTCATTCATTTTAACTTTTTACTTGCACAATTTCTGTGTCATTCTCACTAATGAATATGTTTTACTTGTTTTCTTTTTACCACTAGTAATGTTTTTCTACTTTAGGTCCAGAATTTGCTTATTTATTCTGTAATCAATAAATTACTTCTGCAATTTTCTAGTTTTGTACTTTCAGTCTTTGTTTTTATACACTGTCTCTTCCCACTTTTACTTATGTTGTGTTCTTCCAACTTCTTAAAATGAATTTTGATCTGGTGATATAATTACACAGCATTCGTTGCTGATGGATGTATATATTAATTTGACTCCAATCATTATTACACAGTGTCAAAATATGCCATGTAGTTGACACATTTTAAAATAATGATAATAGGGGGTGGGGAGATAGCTCAGTAGAATAAGCCGTTGCCTGGCAAGAGCAATGGCCTGAGTTCAATCCCTGGTTCCAAAACAAAAGTATAATAATAATAATAATAATAATAATAATAATTACAATTTTTGAACTTGTGAAAAGGATATTGCTTAACAGAACCATATTTTCTGCCTCTGAAGCATGGGGGTATCACTTTTCTGAGACTTTAGTCAAAGTGCTTCTCTATGCCTTAGTTTCTATGTTGCAGGGATATGTATCTACCAAAGAAGGTTTTGGGGAGAGTTAAATCATTGAATGCATATGAAAAATTCCCTACATGCAGTAGGTGTTTTTCTTTAACACATTATTCTTTCTCTGATGATAATGAAGGGATTTTATTTATTTATTTATTTATTTATTTATTTATTTATTTTTGACAGAACTGGGGATTGAAGCTCTTATTCCACTGAGCCATCTTCCTGGCCCCATGAAGGGATTTCAGACTACATGTCTTCTCCTGTCACTCAGTGGCATCCCAAATTTTCTGATCAAGGAGATTATGGGGCCAAGAAGGAAAGTGACTGATGGTGTAGAGTGTGCATAAGGACAGCCACATGGAGAGAAAACATTCTCTCAGTCTTTCACAGAGAGCAAATTGGTCAAGCAGTGGCTGTGACTCATCCACATGGCTGGTACTGACAAAAGATCTACAAACTGCTGTACATGGTTTTAGGGTAAATTCTGAGGGGATTTAACTGACCTTATCAGATACAAAAGCTACATTTCTTGTTATATAGGTCTTGCTTTATCTTGGGCTTAACCATCCAGCAGAAAAGTATAAACACGAGGTATAAAAAGTAAAGCCATATTAATATACCGAGCTGTAAAAGGCTCAAGTCAACAACTTCTGACATTGCCAGTCATGTGAATAACCCACTACTATTATGGACTACTGGAGTATATTGGATTACTTTCTGAATTCATTTACCTACAATATTTGAATGGCAATAGAATACCCACCTCTGACGAAACTGAGCAAAAGAGGGGTTTATAAATGAAGGACCATTTTGTAGTGAAAAAATTTGCATATCTGTATAGACAAAACAGTTAGGATAGATATACAGCTACTTTCTCTTAGTTCAGTGAGAAGAAAGATTTGTACTAACAGTGTTTAGGTGAGATATCATATCTGCATCTAAAAAGTCAAAGGTCATTTGTTCTATAGTTAATAATTTTTATGTTTTCTGTATTAGAACTTTTAAAATTAAGTTTATTGGTACAGTTTAGATATACATAATGATCACATTCACCATGGGGGTATGGTCTCTCTGTTTCTGTTCCCTTCTCTTTAACTCTTTTCTCTTCCTTATGTATAAAGTTTTTATTTTTTAATTTTTCCTTGGTGTCTCAGTTTTTTTTCTATTCCTTTCTTTCTTCCTCCCTATCACTAATTTCACTTTCCTTTTGAACAATTCTTATTTCACAATATCTATTACACATATGGCTCTTATTTACACTTTGAGTTCTCACATCAGACAGACAATGCAATACTTACATGTTTGCCTGACTTTTTGCACTTAAGGTCTCATTGAGCTATAAATACTTCTAATTTATCTTTCTTTATGGCTGAGTAGTATGCCACTGCATAAAAAATCCTTCTTATCCATTCGTTAATTATTGGGCATTTGGATTGTTTCCAAGGTATAATTATTATAAAATTGTGCTCCTTTAAACATAGGTGCATCTATATCTCTGTGGTGCAATGCTTTTAATTCTTTTGGGATGATAACAAGTAGGTGAATAGCTGGGTCAATGGGACCCATAGTCTCAGTTTTCTGAGGAATCTCTGTACTGATTTCCACAGTGGTTGCACCAGTTAACATGCCCACTATCAGGAGAGAAAGTTTTCTTTTACTCCGTAGCTCCACCAGCATTTGTTACTGGCAGATTTTTTAAAATTATTATTATTATAACTATCTTCTCTGGAGTGAGATGGAATTTCAGTGATTTTTAAATTTACATCTCTTGAAAGGCCAGTGATTTTAAACATTTTTATGTATTTATCATTTGTACTTATTCATGTAGAAGTATGTATTCATCTCAGTTGTCATTTTTTGAATTGGGT
This sequence comes from Octodon degus, assembly GCF_000260255.1. NCBI lineage: Eukaryota > Metazoa > Chordata > Mammalia > Rodentia > Octodontidae > Octodon > Octodon degus. The sequence continues at coordinate 6,702,677 of NW_004524636.1, forward strand.
CTTTCAGTTTGTTGGGGTGTGACATTTTTTCAATTGTTTCTATGTTCTAGATATTAGTCCTTTGTCTGTGGAGCAAGGGGCTAAGACTTTTTTTCCACTCTGTGGGTTTTTTCACTCTGTTGGTGATTTCTTCTGATGTCCAAAAGTTTTTTTTTTTTTTTTTAATAAGACGAGATCCCAGTTGTAGGTTCTTTATAATATTTCCCAGGCAATCAGGTTTTTGTCTGTGAAGTCGTGGCCTATACCAATATCTTCAAGAGTTATACCTATTTTCTCTTTCATCAGATTTAGTGCTAGGGTTTTTATAGTTAGATCTTTGATTCATTTTGATTTTAATTTAGTGCATGGTGATAGACAATGGTCAGTTTTAGTCTTTGGTATTTGTAAAGCCAGTTTTTCAAGCACCAATTCTTGAAGAGGCTTTCTTCCAGTGAGCATGTAGTGCACCTTTGTCAAAGACAAGGTGGCTGAGTGTTTGGCTTTGTTTCTGCAACTGATAGTCTATTCTATTGATCCTCAAGTTTGTTTTTCTGCCAGTATCACAATGTATTTTTTGCCTTTTTTTTTTTTAAATCACAGTAGCTTTATAGAACAATTTCAAATCAGGGATTGTGATGCCCCCTCCCTTGCCTTTGTTGTCCAGTATTGCTTTTGTATTCTAGATCTTTTCAAGTTCTAAATGAATTTTATGTATTTTCTCTCTATTCTTTAAGATACACTAGTGGTAGTTTGATTGGGATTGCATGAAATTTGTATAACAATTTTGGGACTATGTCCATTTTTACTATGTTGGCTCTTATGTCCAGTATATTCAGCTAATAAAAGCTAGTTTTGCAGTTTTTTTCTGGGAGGAGGGGTTATATGATTAAGTTTTATAAATGTCCCACGCATTTAGGGAACTTTATATTCTTCTATACATATATCTATTAACTATTTCATGATATTAACTTTGGTGTGTTGCCTGCTTCCTTCTCAAGCTCTTCCTGCTTCTTAAAAGAGTATATTACAATATTTCAGAATAGCTATGTTTTTATTAACTTCTTCCTGAATTTCTACACTATTTTTTTTTTTTTTTTTTTTTGTGCACCAGAAATCTAACTCAGGACCTTGTGCTTGCCAGGCAGGCACTTGAGCTGCTACGCTATATCCCCATGCCTCTGAATTTCTAATCATTTCTGTCTTGCTTCTCTAACTGCCACAATCATGTGTTATTAGTTATTTGTATCTTTCCCCTTCTATAACATTGTCTTAACTGCTAGTACTTTCAATGTTAGATTCTCTCCTCTATTGATTCTTTATTGTTTTTTAAATTATTTTTCAGATAGTGTCTCACTGTGTAGTTCAGGTTGCCTTGAACTCACTACATACTCAAGGATGATCTTCAACTCCTCCTGCCTCTGGCTTCCAAGTTCTGGGATTACAGGCATGTGCCACCACACCTGGCCTCTTCTACTGTTAACATTGTAAAACTCATGTTTTTTTGTTTTTATTTTTGCCTTAGTACTACCATGTCAGTGTATTTTTTTCTTTGCTTGAAGAAACATTTTTATCCTTTCTTAAATCTTCCACAAATTAATTCTTGAAGTTCAACTTTTTGCCAGTGGAGATCAAATCTCACTGCACGTGCCCTGTCAGGAGCTCCTTTTGTCCTTTCACTTTGAGGAATGCATCTTTTCACCACTATCAGTGAACTTCTTCTATTGCTTAATCTTTGTCTTTCCTCCATCTGTAATGTTTTGCCTCTTTTGTGGCCATACTCATTGAGTGTTAGAGTTCTTGAAGTTGAACTGCTGAATGCCTTCCGTTGTCTTCCTGATTTCCAAATCTTTGTAATTTGTTTTGTGCGTATAGGTACTTAGTCGACAGGGTCTTCCTAACTGATAAACCTTGTCTGTTCAATTCATCTCATGGATTATACAATTTTTAAATCATTTGTTTCCACTTGCAAAAGAAATGTACATCTTGTCATTGAGCCACTTTACCTATCTTGATTCACCTATCTACTTAGTTACCCTGCCTCCTTGCCTCCCCTGGGGAAGCCATTGTACACCAACACACATCTGTGCAGAGATCAGAGCCATCTCTCTTTCCCTGATTTCCATTCACTTCATTTGATTATCTTTCCACCTGCTTATACATGACTTACCTATGGCATGCTTAACGCATAGTCTTAAATAAATTATCTGGTGTCTACCATAGACTCCTAAGGTAGAAAGCATGGTTATTGGTAAAATAGCTTAAGGATTTTTACTTATCACAGTTACTGGTACTGTTTTGGTGACTTACTGGCAGTCAAATAAAAACAAAATAGTAGGCACATTTATTCAAAAGGAAATATTAAAACTGATACTGCTTGCAAATTACTGATTGTAACTAGAAAAGTCTAAGTAGGTAAGCTAAAATATTGTTAGAACTAATAAGATAAGTAAGATCACCAGATATAAGGTTAGCCTACAGATATTAGCATTCAACAGCAACAGTGAATGTTTTAAATATTTTGAAATAGATTGGCCAAGCAATGGCCATGACTCATCCACATGGCTGACACTGACAAAGATTCTACAATCTGAGGTACAGGATCTCAGGATAAATCCTGAGGGGATTTCACTGACCTTATCAGACCCAAAAGCTACAACTCTTGTTGCATAGATCTTGCTTTACCTCTGTCTTAACCATCCAGCAGAAAAGTATAAAAAAGAAGTATAAGAAGTAAAGCCATGGTGTTTTATTGAGCTGTAGGGGACTCAGGTCAACAATTTCTGACATTGCCAGTGAAGCGGAAGACCCAATACTATTATGGACTACTGGACTCTTTTAGAATATTTTGCTGAGTTTACACACCTATAATATTCAATAACGGAACTTAGAAAAAATGGGGCATACAGATAAATGTCCATTTTGTATCTGTGTATTCAAAATGGTTAGATTTGATATATAGTTACATTTTCTTAATGAATAGAGGGATTTGTTCTAATGGTGTTTGTAAATGTGGTATCATGTCCACATCTTGTACAGCAATTAACCACTAGGAAGAATGTATGCAATGTGTTAATTATTGAAACTGTCCTACCAATTTGGCTTAAAACTGTCTCTTTGTTATTTGTTTCTCAATAAAATTATGGGGAAAATATTCTGAAATAAATTCATCAAAATATAAGTGGAAATGCATGAGAAATCTGCGAAACTACAAAATGGAATAAAAGACAATGAGTACATAGAGAAACATGCAAAATTCTTATAAAACTTCACCAATACAAACATTTTGTTCTACACACATTCAGTGCAATTATGAGTAAAATCCACATTGTATTTATGAACCTGCAATGTGGAAACTCTTTCTAAATTTCTTGTGGAAGGAGAATGACAAATCTATGCAAAGCTAATTTTTATACTTTGTGTCTAGATGGCCCCCAAAACCCTCTTGCAGTCATGTGGTGGACTTCTGAAGTTTTTGATTGACTCATTTTCCAATACTGGGAATATAAGTTATGATTGTTACGTCTTCCCTGGGGATAGTAGCTTGCAGAAAATATAAGGGAGGGAAAGTTGTTTGATCTCTCTGCTCCTCCCTTTTTGTTCTTTTTTTTCCTGCATCTGTAAACTATGGCCATCTGCCATGTGCCACTCTGCCTTGGAGCCAGCTGAATACAGAATGAAACCTCCACAAACTGTGAGCTCAATAAACCTTTCCTTCCTTAATTCTTGGCATTAGGTATTTTGTTTCAGCAATGAAAAAAAAGTAACCAAGACAGAATTTGGTACCAGATAAGCGGGGTTGTTGTTATGACTATATCTGACCATTTGGTACAAGAACCTTTGGGGATGGCTCATGGGAAGGGTTTGGAAAGTTCAGAGATGTCACCTGAAAGATTAGAGCTGGGGCATCTTAGGCTTTTCTGTGTGGGAGTTCCTAGCCAAAGCTCAGAAGATAGAAGGCTGATAGAAATCCTGCCAGTAAAGACCAGGTTCAGCAAGTTTCTGCTGGGAAGAAGGACTGCATTGGTTGTTGAACTCAAGATGATTTGTGCTATGGCTTGGTGGAAAGTTTGTCTGCATTTCGCTCATCTCAAGAAACTTTACCTGAGACTTGAGATTAAGGGCAGTTGACTAATTAATCTGGTTGAAGAAAATTCAAGGCAACCAAATGTTGAGGCAGTGGCATGGCTATTACTGGGGATCTAAGCAAGATTTTTATTGAAAATCAAGAGCAAAGAGCCCATCGGGATGATTTAAAATGTTATGAGTTTGACCAGAAAAAAAGCTCCAATAAAATTGGACTACAGAGATAGAGCTGAGAGGATCTCCATTGATAAAAAGGTACAGAATAATAAAAGATGGCCTGCATGCAGCACAAGAAGCAGCAAGTTTCTGCCCTCTACAAAGCTACAAAAGTGAAAGGCTTTGCTTTGGGAAGAAAGCCATGGGGCACCATGTGCCAGAATGGCCATGGCTGTGTCAGGTTCCAAAATGACTGCAGAGAGAATTTGTTCCTCAAAATCAGGTCCAGAGTTCTCAGTGATCCAGGCACTCCATCCCTGCAACCAAGAGTGAAGAAAGCCAGGTTACTGGTGCAGCAAGCAGCAGACCTTGACATCTTCCATTTGATGCTGCTTTTAGGCAAATGCAGAATTCAAGAGTTCTAAGGTTAAGAAGACTTCCACCCAGATTTCAGAAGAAAGTATGGAGGCCAGGCAGTGTGGCCCCCGGGAGGGAAATATGTGAAGCTGTGAGGTGACCTCAGAAGTTTGGACAAGCCAGAAATGTGGAGTAAGGGAAGCTACAAGGACAGAGCAGAGCAGACCTAATAGAGAAGCCATGGGAGCTCCAACCACCAGAAGTGCCATGGCGGCAGAGCCGCATGGAGCTCACAACGTGCCACAAATCTGCCTCTGATGCTGCATGTGGAACCAGAGGACTTAATGTTTGCTCTGCAGGATCGTGGACTTGCTCTGGTCCCAATGCTCTGCATGACCCTGTTTGTATGTTTTGGAATGGTGAGACTTATCTTGTGCCACTGAATGTTGGAAGGGTTTAATCTTTCATTTGTGCTAGAGAGTGAATCTAGACCCATCAATGAGTGCATCCCCAGCCCTTTTCTCCTTTTCTTTTCTCTTTTTCTCTTCTCTTGTTTCTGCTCATCTCTTTTCTCCTCTCCTCTCCTCTACCTCTCTTCTTTCTTTCTTTCTTTCTTTCTTTCTTTCTTTCTTTCTTTCTTTCTTTCTTTCTTTCTTTCTTTCTTCCTTCCTTCCTTCCTTCCTTCCTTCCTTCCTTCCTTCCTTCCTTCCTTCCTTTCTCTCCTTCTTCTTTCTTTCACAGGGTCTCAATAAATCACTAAATCACTAAGCCACTAAGTTGGCTGGGCTGGCCTCATGCTTGAAGCATTTTTTGAGATAAGAATTTGTTGGCAGAGGAGCAGAGGCTTGTGGCTAGGCGCAGCTGGGCAGAGAATAGCAGTGCAGACTTGGGAGGAGGAGCAGGGGGGCATGCAGTTCAGCCCAGCAGGGCCCAGACTGTGGCCCAGACCCATGGGAGGGTCCTCACAGCACAGAGGTGGCAAGGAGTAACTTAGGTGAACTAGTCTGCATGGAAGACGCTAGGTATGTGAAAGGGAGGTGCCCAGACAGAACTCGGGGGAGCTAATTGACATACAAATTCTCAATTTATGGTCTGCTTTGTTATATAACTATAGTGTTTGTTCCTGTGGTCTAAAATACAAAATCATTAGTTACAAAAATTTGTCAATTTCTAAATGTCACTTGCTGTTCTTAGTATTTCTAATTGTGCCACTACAACTAGGCTACCATATCTGCCTGGGCCACCTGTTCCCCCTGGGGTAATACTATTTAGATGTGCTGGGGTAATAACCTCACCAAAGCCCTATATGGGAGGATGGACAACAGTGCCACATGGAAACCAATATCCCACTCTTAATCAACAGAGAAGATGAAATCTTGGGACATACACAAAACAATAATCTCCGACACAGAAGAGATACCTAAAGTGCATACTTTTTACAGAGAGGTTATGATTGTAGTGATACAGCTAACTACTATCAAAATTTTACCAAAAAGTATCACTAAAATCATAATAGTTCTCTGTGACATAGAAAATGGCAAGATGAAGGAGTTAAAATAAGTTAAAAAATAAAAAGTAAAAAGGACTGGAAAAAAATTAAGGTTTATTGAAAGGAAGAGGGCTGGCCAAATAACTCAGCAGATTAAAGCACCTAAAAACAGGCACAGGGGCTGGGAGTTCCATCCCCGGGCCTGCTGTGCCAGCCCCACCCCTGGGGCCTGAAATTGAGACTGGGCATGGTGGTGTGTGCATGTAATCCCAGCTCTTGGGAGGCTGTAAACAGGTGGATCACTACGAGTCCGATCTAGTTGTGAGACCATGAACACCCTGTAGACCCTTCCCTAAAATAAAAAAAATTAATTAATTAATTAAAAAGAAAGTAAGAGTTCATGTTTAATTATTTGACCAATCTTGCATATCTATAGCTGGTAATCGAATAACCATCATTAGTTTTCTATTCTTGTTTTTTAATTCTGTACTATATGTATTGCTGTATGCTGCTCTGTTTCTGTCTTTGCTTTTGTTATTTATCTTTACTTTTGTTTTTGTGTTTTACTCTTTAAAATATAATCGAAAAAAGAAAAGAATTTGTTGGCTGGAGGTTGAGATCACCCACTGAGGGGAAGAAAATGAAGTAGGAAGGGGCAGAAGGTGAAGCTGCACCGCAGCTTAGAGTGGGCTGAGGCCCAGCAAACCCTGGGGGAGAGGCGGGGCTGGGCTGCCTGTCCAGCTGCCAGCCCTCCACGGACGTGCGCAGCCAGAGGAAGGGAGTGCAATCAAGAAAATGACTTGTCCCCCAGCTGAGAGGATTCACACGACAGCTTTCATGAAACAGGTGCCAGATGTGTTGGAAAACAGTAGTAGAGATGAATGGATGGGGTGTGAGTTACAAATAGAGAATTCATAATCTTATAGTAAGAAGGTATTTCAAATAATGGATGAATTTGATGACAAAAGTTGAGAATGTTTATCAACATATTACATAAACAT
>NW_004524636.1:6710356-6727496 GCF_000260255.1 Octodon degus
TGCCTCCCTTCCAGTCTGCTGGCAGGCCACTTCTCATTCTCTTATTTTCAGTTCCCCATTCGCTTCCAGGTGGTTTAGTGAACAGTTAAGAAATAATCCTATGTGCCTGAACCCAATCCAAGAGGGAAAATAGTTTCTCCACTTTACACTCTCTTTTGCGAGTCCTCCTGCCCCCTTTTAGACATCTTGGGCAAGAGCCAGGAAGCAGCCTGCTTTGCCACACCACAATACCATGGAGCGTGTTGCTCATGTGACAAAGTCCTGGGTGTATGGGACAAGGACTAGACAGGGAAGGAATTCACCTTGGGCAGAAGTTGGGCTAACAAATCCCTTACCAATCTCTGCCCATGGCCTCAACCTCTTGAGAAAAAGATTCCTTATTTGTTTCAGGTTCAAATACATTAATGTCAAAAATATCCCTTCCAAATATATAACAGAAAAATAATTTATATCCAGAATATATAAATAACTTCTATAGACCACAAAGAAAAAAAATCACAGTGAAGAAATGTGCACATAGTGCCTTCAGTCAGCTAAGAGAAAGCAAATAAAGAGGGACAATTAACAAAGGAACAGTCCCAAAGTCACCGATGATCCCCAGATTAGAATTTAATTGACACCAGAATTGTCAAAATGAAAGAGATTCACAGAATGTAGTTTAGAGACTGGGTGTGGTGGCACACACCTGTAATCCCAGCTCTTGGAGGCTATAAACAAGCAGAACACTACGAGTCCAATCTAGTAGTGAGACCCTGAACACCCCGTAGGCCCTTCCCTAAAATACAACAACAATACCCAAAAACAGTTCAAGAGCAGCTTGTGATACAAAGTGAGCTCAAAGCCAGCCTGAACTGCATAGCAAAACCCTGTCTCCAAAAAAAACCCAAGAAGGTAGTTTGACAAAGATGCAGGCACATAGATATTCTTATTCACTGGACTGTAAGTGTGCACTGGAAATTTGAAAAGGACTGCCAACATATTGGCCCTATAGCTAAGAACGTAAGTCCTCACCCCTTTCAGTCTGCTACATGGGGTGTGTTGCTCTGCAATGAGCAAAAGTGGATCGCAGACAAGGAAAGTATGCACAGATCTTTACAGTTATATTTATGTTGGTGACATCTGATTTGTGACTATCAAAGTCATAGCACAGCATCTTTTGATATTTTGCAAAACCATATTCCTGTAGTACATATGCATGTACGATAATTTTCAGAGATCATTCCAATGTGTTATTGCTTATCAGTTCCACCAGCGCAGCATTTGTTTCAGAAGACAAAAAGTGGCTTCACCAACACTCACTTATCTAGAAGCTTCTTTTTTAGAAGTTACTAGCTTTAGAAAAAGCAAACAACACATTTTTTAACCAGCCTTTTATTGTAGAGGAAGAATAACAAGATGGCAGAATTTGAAGGTTAAGATGGTCCTTTAAGCCCTGGTTTCTGCTTTCATCACATTTTGTGTATTCTTTTGAAATTACAGAAACCATACACCACACAAATTTCACAATTAAAATGCTTTCCATGGCTGTGGAGTAAAAATTATTTTATTTCTGCAGCCAATTCATAATAGCGTCATCTTTGGAGGTTTCTCCTCAGCCCCACTCCCCTCTTTCAGGGCTAGCCTTGCAAAAGAGCGTGGCCCCAGCACTCTTGTTGCCTCCTCTGGATCATTTGCAAGCTGTTTCTGAAGCTGATTAAATGTGGGTGCTCACGTGACTCGAGATCTACTAAACAGAATGTCTCACGGTGGTATCTTAGAGTAAGACTGGGGGACTTTAATGAGCCCGGATTGGTTTAAACAGAGAATATAGAAAAGAGGTTATGCAGCGATGTTAGACCTGTACATTCAGGAGATGGGAACATGCTGCAGAGAGGGAAAAGATCAAAGCAGGCCCGGGGAGGAGACAAGTCACAGTTACATTGATCCATAGCATTTTCCTTCACATTAGAATTAATCAGTATGAGCAATATTTATTGAGCACCTATCATGGGCTAAGAAGTGTCCAACCACTTTACATGTGCTGCACTGTCTCCTTCAATCCTTATAATAGACAGATGATTAAGGGCACCTGGCAGCCCTATATATGAAGGCAAAGCTCGTCTGTTTAATGTGAGGTTTTTTCAGCACAGGAAAGATAAAAGAGGCCTTTATTATAGGCACGGGGAAGACCACAGGAAAGGAGAGGAATGGAGCTCCCCAGGACCTGGCCAGGAAGAACAAAGGATGAAAGTGAGGCGTAGTGGGCAGTCTGCATGACGTGGCAGATAGTGATTGGACAAGGGGCGGGAACAAGAAAACAGGATATTGTGAAAAGGAAGTAGGAAGTTGTAATTTGACCAAAGAGGACGAAGGCAGAGTGCAGCGTCTGGCCTCCAACGGCCGGTGTCATATTGGCTCGCCGCCATGGTGACTTAGCAGAATTTTTTTTAAGGCGGAGAAAATCCGTCATTTAATATAATTAGAAGAGCAGTGAACTGAACACAGGCTAAAATATTCCAAAGCCTAGATTTGTTCTCCTCTCTTCTTTTTACATTTATAATTTCGGGCCCCCGAGATAGCTCAGTGGACTAAAGCGCCTGCCTAGGCAAGCTTAGGCAGGCACAGGGACTGCAGTTTGATCCCCAGCACCACATGCTGTGCCAACCCTACAGCCAGGGCAGGCTGAGCTGGCCAGACTCCGGGTATAGTAGCACGCCCCTGTAATCCCAGCGCTTGGGAGGCTGAAAACAGGATGATCACTATGAATCTGAGCTGCGTAATGAGACCCTGCAACAACCAAATACATTAAAAATAAAAAGTAAATAAACTTATAATTTCAATGTTGCTCCTCCTTCCACAAATTCTAATTTTGAAAATTCCCACTTGGTCCTTAACATTTTCTTCATGGTGTATCTCCCAGGAATGCCACTAAGATTGTATATTATGTTGTGTTCTGGTGTTTGTGAATATCCTTTATCCAAAATTGTTGCTGATTTATTTTTAATGTTTTGACTTTTGTCACATGCCTTTTTAGTTATCTACTGTTTGGGGACCAGCTGTCTCCAAACTTGTGGCTTTATGTCATTTCACAACCATCCTATTTTCATGCTCATAGTTATTTTAAGTCAGAAAGAATAGACAGGGCACAGCAGAGGTGGCTTGTTTTTACTCTGTGACACCTAGGGCCTCTGCTCTTGATTGCTGGAGGCTGTAATTATTTGAGGCTTCTGCACCATGTGTCTGGTGCCCGTGCTGGGTCAACTCTAGGACTGGGTTCAGCTGGGATTATCTGCTGCACACGGCTGTTTCATGTGGCGTGGGCTTCCTCATGACATGGCAGCCTTGGGCTCTTTACACTTGCTGTTGGCTCAATGCTCCACAGTCGAGTGCTCCAGCACAGCAGTGGAGAAGCTGAAGAGCACTTAATGATCTAGTCCTACAAGTCACATGATGTTATTTCTGCTGTACTATACTGATCAAAGCAGCCGTAGCTAAAGTGGCACATACCTCCCCCACCAGCATCTTTTAACATGAATAGTGTCAAATAATTTATAATCATGCTCAAAACCCATCACAGTATCCTTGATTTCTTTGAAGAATGCAGGCCAATTAAGTAGGCTTTTAACCCTCAAGTCATGTTATTGTCCTGGATAAGCTATCCTATTAGATTTCCAATTTTCCTTTTTGAACTCTAGCTTGAAGTTGGCTTCTGTTGGTTAAAACTGAAAGGACTAAAATATGAGTGTGTTTCAAAAGTTTGAATTACACTAAATTCTCAGTGTGCTTTGCTGATAATAAGTAGGTAGGTCTAAAGCAAAACTGGCCCTTATGCTGAAGAAAAAAATCAATGACCTTCATTTCTTCCTACTCACACCATCAAATCAATGGGTCACATAATACCTATAGTCCAAAATCACATTTCCCAATAGCATGCACCATCACATACAGTGAAAAGAAAAATGTGAGTTATATGCCATTCTTCTCTTCCAACAAAAATTAGAAAAAGAAATAAACTAAGAATACATTTCAAGGCAAGGTTTATTGATGTATAATTTACATACAGCACAATTTGTCTGTATTTATATGGTATGCTATTGACTTCAACTAAATGTGGGATATATAGGTACATCGCCACTATCATGATGAAGATATAGAAATAATTCCAAATACTTCAAATAATTCCCTACTGTGTCTATATAGCCAATTCTTTTCACCCAACACCAGCCTCTGGAAACTATTACTCTCATCTTCCCCCCAACTATCTAGAAGTCTCCAAGAGGCCACTTATGTACCATCATCACACAATATACAGCTTTTTGTGTGTGGTATTGTTCACATTACAAGGCATTGAAGATTCATTCCCATTGTCCCATTTATCAATAACTATTGTTCTTGCAATGCCGAATATTGTTCCATCGTATGAAAGCAGGCCATTTTGTTTTGTCCATTTGTTTGCCAAAGGATTTTTGGGTTGATGTCAATGGAGAATATCTTTTAAAATAGCAGCACTGAGTAAACATGAATCTGGTCAAATAACTTTGAATTTCTTACTTCCCTTTACCCTTCAAAATATTCTGAATTTCTTATCAGCAAAATCTAAGACCCGTCCATCTGGCAAGAATCATGCAAACTTTGGAGGAGCAATGATTTTTCTCCAATCAATCATTTTCCCACTGAATTACTTCTGGTTTGATAAAATTGCTCCCATTTCTCAACCGACATGTTTATGGAGTGTTGAAAGCAGACTGTGTCCTAATGGGGAACAGCTCTCTCATAACAATTGGAAGACTGATGGGTTATCCAAGATCATAAATTTTAAAGATTGACCCAAGAGTTGGTTCAGAGGAGGAAACAACTCTGCTGGTTGATTGCTTTGTTTTTTCTTTCTTTTCTTGTCTGTCTGTCTGTCTGTCTGTCTGTCTGTCTCTCTTCTTCCTTTTTTTTTTTTTTTTTTGTACCAGGAATCAAACTTAGGACCTTGCACTTGCCAGACAGGCACCATGCCACTGGGCTACGTTCCTGGCTGATTTTTAAGCCCTGGGTCTTGTTGCACCAGCTGTGGTAGGCTTTCTGCTGGATGAGCCATGCACAAGCAAGGACAGGAGGAGATACCCTGGAGAAAAAACTCATGGCTGTTTCAGCCTTTTCCATTATTTACTGTCTTTCTGCAGTCACTCAGACTGAGTCATTGCACGTGCTGTGCATGACTTCAATAGGTTAAAACTAATTTTAAATCCATTAAAACCGAGAATGTGTCAGCATTGTCTCTGTGACCCCTGGTCTTTAAAACAGCTGAGAACAATGCTGCCTCACTGACTTTCTCATTCTCTTGTATCGCTTAGCATAAAACAGGTGTGCCACAGAGTCGCCTTGCCAGCTCCACATAATGTGCCGGCACAGCTCTCTAATTTCACTGATAATGCAGTAGTCTTTCCTTCTTTGTTAAAAGACTCCCCAAACCACTGTAAGTAATACCAATGCATACTAAATTTAAGTCAGATAATACATTTGCCTTTCTCAATAACTTTGCATCCTTTAAAAAGCAAGATCTGAAAAAAAGGAGATGAGCCCTGAAGTGAGTCATTCCGTACTAAATTTCTCCACTTTTGAGACAGCCAAAATTTCTAAAAAGAAGGAAGAAGTAGGAAAAGAGGAAAGGATTTTCTGTCACACTTGAGGTCTCAAGTTTTGTGGGGTTTTTTTTGGTTTTGTTTTATTTTGTTTTGCATAACCGGAAATTGAACTCAGGACCTTGTACTTGCCAGGCAAGTGTTTATTTGTTTGAGTTATTTCCCTGCCCAAGTTCTCAAGTTTTAAGGTTTATTTGTTTATTTGTAGTTCCTTTCATTTATAATAATCATTTCCTTGAGGAAATTCCCATAAAAAATGAAATATCAATGTGGACTCACATATCGACCCCCTGTTCTCCTTTGTCGTCTACTACCTGCCTGCTCAGCAGTGCTGGTCTCTTAGAATTCTCAGCAGCCAAGTCCTGGTTTGCTGCATAACTAGACACTTGCAGAGTTACTCACTGTTGCTTCAACCAGGATTATGAAGTGCCCATCATCTATGTTCATGGGCTAGGAATAGAAAGAGAGTCCATTATTTTATTATCCATTAAATTAGTGTGGTAAATTAATCCATATACAAATTATACATAGATAATTAAGTAAATATGTACATAATTTATGAAATGTATATTTAACAAACGTATACATTTGTGCATGTATAATGCATATAAAACTTTGACAATGCAAGTTGGATCACAGATTTCTCATGACTGAACCCCAGGAGCTTTCTATCCATGTCAGTTGCTGCCCTGGCTCCTAGCCCCTCTGATCACATCACTTGCCTTCCTTCCTTGCTTTCCTCATTCTGGCTGGGAGGTCTTTCTGATACTTGCTGTAGTAGATTTCTAGCTGGTGATCAATTTGTTACACCTAGCTGAATTAAACTAGTGTGGTGCTGGGTATGCGGGGCCCATCTGAGAGTTGTTGTCAGCAGCATAAAGACAGAACAGGAGAAGCTGCCAAAATACTGTCAGGAATGCTTTTTGGAGAAGCTGGTGGAGTGAAGGAAGCTGCTGGTTCTCTTGGCTGTTCTGCTAGAGGACCTCGTCATGCTGGCTTTCCTGATGAACTCTGGAGGAGCTCTGGTCCTCACCTTGAGCATCGCTTCCTGGCTCCGGAGGGGAAAATGGTGCACTGCTCAGCCTCAGGGAGAAGCTTGTCCCAATGGTTTTCCTGATGGGAACATGCCTTTCCTCATCCCTGGAGGAGCTTGAGACCTGAGGATGGCTGTGGTACTTTTGGGGAGCTCTGGCGCTTAGCTTGAGCATTGCTTCCTAGCTCCAGTTCAGATCCCTCAGCTTGCTAGCACAGATCCTTCCTCCCACTTGCATGGACTTCCCAGCCTCCACCACTGACCTTTGGGCTTTTCCAGCAGAGAGGTATGAAGCAGGCCTGCAAGAGAATTTGTTTTGGGCTCTAGACTTCCCACTGGACTCGTGGGAGGCACTATTATGAGCTCTACTGTTTCATCAGGACTCATAGTGGATATTAGGATCCAGTTCCTCAGCTGGATTCTTTAGTGTTTAGTGTGTGGACGGGTTTCCTGCACTTGTAGTATATAATTCTTTGGGTGATTCACTATAAAATATCATAAAATGGCTCCTGTATTATATTCTTCCCCTTGCAAAACCACATCTTCTATTTTGCATCTAATTTTTCTCAATATTAGAGTTATAAAAGCTATCTTTGTTTTTGTATGTAGTTATATTTTGTCCATTTTCTTTTCTTGTATGCAAGTCATGTTGCAGGTATGTCACATTATTTTATCTATTCTGATATTGGCAAACATTAGTATTTTTCAGTGTGAGTTACTACAAATAGTGCTATTATAAACATCCCCATTTTTTAGTTAATATATATTCACAAATTTTTATGTTTATTTCACCAACAATTGAAGTGTGGGTTAAAATAGATATTTGTTTAGCCTTATGAGAGTCTGCTGAACAGTTTGCCAAAGTGAGGTGAATTTCTCTTCATTCTACTCAGAAACCTAATATCATGCATAATTTTCATTTTATTTCTTCTATGTAGAGGCCTTGAGATTGTAGATTTTAATTATATTCCCTTGATAATTAATGAATTTTTTCAGCCATTCTTTCTGGCAATCAAATAATATATTCATCTTGAAAAATAGCTTATGAGTTACTCTAAGTGTGGTTATGAAAATTACAAAGGGGATGGTAGTAATTTTCATACCACAAGTAAGAAAACAATTGCATAGAAGGATACGTGTGGCATCTCAGTAACATGCTGGTTAGAGGCTAATAACTCAATTAAGATTATGCACAATTTTTCTTATTTTATAACATAAAGAAAGAAGAGCCATAAAAATATGGTGATAATTTTTGATACAAAAATTTCACTTACTCATGAAATTCAGAAGGCTCTTCTGCATAGAAAGGAAAGACAACTCATTGCAATAAGACTAATAGAAAAAAAAATTTTTTTTTTTTTAAATAAAGGAAACTCTAGGGGCCGGGGAGATGGCTCAGTGGTATAAGCGCTTCCCTGGCAAGCGCAAGGGCCTGAGTTCAATCCCTGGTTCCACAAAAAAAAAAAAAAAAAAAAGTTGCACTAGAATGGTGATAAACTAATAAACTAATTTCAAGGACTACACTATTTTCATTTCAAATTGTAAGTACAGCTTAATACACCAAGTTGGGCACCAAAATAATGATATTAAATAACTCCTCATTATTAATATTTTGTGTACTGTAGGTTTCATTATGGACATCTTATTGAGCAGAATAATCTCATCTTTGGTCATGTTAACTGAGGATATATAAAATGCAACTGAGTTATAGTAGTGAAGGTTTATTTTCACAAATAACACAGTGTCATATTATTTAAGCCCTTCTGTGGAGTTTTAACTAAATTAAGTGAATCAACCAAATAGTAGAAACAAATCCACATGGCAGAACACTAATAGCAGATATATGTCTCTATCTCAAGCTAAAACATTGGTAGGATTTAGGGGCAGTAAGAAGGGCATTTGAAGGTATTAAAATAAGAGTAATGAAAGAACTGACAAAATATTGATAACTCATGATCTCCAAGATCAAAGGGCCAGGATGTCTAAAATTGCAGATGAACAGCTGGTAAGTGGAGGGATGTGGACTGCAACAAGATAAAGGGGCAAACGTAGACTGGATCTATTGTGCGAGGTTTTGTTCAGTAGCCCTTAAAGACACGTGAAATGATTGCGAGTAGAGAAGTGAGAAATGAAATATCCATCTTCTGAGAATGCAACATTAGGAATCCTATACAATGTGGGAAAGCTGTGTTAGGGTGAAGGGTGATACCCTAGAGATTTTGCAAGAAAAGCGTTGCTATGTAATGAGCACCTGACTGGAGGTAACAAAAGAGGAAACACTAAAGAGAGTATTAACTAGAAATACATTTGGAAATAGATTAGGTAAAAGTTCGCCTATTGGAGGGAGGAGAAATGAACAGTGGTCAAAGATGGCATCGAGAATGTAAGGCTGATTCTTGTACTTTCTAATCCTAGAAAATATTGGAAAGACTGGACAGGGACCAAACTTAGGAAGAGAGGATGTGTTCTGTTCAGAACTTTCTGATGCTGTTGGCGTGATTCTTTCATATTCGTTAACATGATGCAGATCTTAATGAAAACTAGGGAAAGGCAAAGGTGGAAGCAATTTTGACTGTGCCTGAAGCATTTGTAAAGGAAAAGATAAATTAGAGGAGGGAGTATAGCAGTAAACAGTCACACTTGTGGGGAAAATGTATGCGACAAGCTTGGAGAGCAAAACAATAAGCTGCGATAAATATAAATTGGATATATAATTTATGATTGACTAAATTAAATACAAAGGATATATATATATATATATATGTATTCCTTCAGACATCTTCATTCCAATGTAAATCAAATGAATAATTAGTAAAGAAGGGAAATCATAATAATTAACCTATACCCATATTTTAATACTTTTATAATTAGAGAAGATATCTTCCAAATTGACTGTCATTTTAAGTTATTTTTGTTGATTCTTTGGGGATTCATAGTTTTTCATTAAGTACACTTTGATTTTTACATTTTCAGTACTAGTCTGAATAATGGCAGAGTACACAATAGATCCCAAATCCTAATTCTCTTCTCAAACTTTTTAATATTATTCAGGAAACAATACTCACCACTAATTCTCAGAAAATCTATTTACTTTTATCTTGGTTACTTTTCTCACTGCCGAGGCAAAATAGTTTGTAGGGATCTGGTGGTCTTACTGCAAGTGGTTCTACCCAGAGAGACACAGTGACAGGAATGGGAAAGATAGACAAGAAGACAAAATCTGGGCTAGGTGGTTGCCAGTTTACCTGATAGGCAAGACTCATGGATCAGCACAATGAAATCTGTGGGGTTTTTTTATACCTTTTGCAGTTAGTAACACATGACACAAGGTTGCCTAGTGCTTAGTAGCCAACATTAAGCAGTCAGGATGCTTATCTCAAGAATGAGGTAGTTTGTTTGCTTTAGGCACTGAGGCCTAGTCTCACCTACACACCTTTGACTGATTTTCCAGCTTCCACAGCTCCCTACAACAGTTAACACCCAAAATTAAAGGCAGAAAGGTTTATATCAGCTGACAATCTGCAGGTCGCTGGCTCCAAGGCAGGCTGGCTTGGGAGAGGGGCATCACAGAGGGGAAACAGTTCATGGCAGCATAAGGCAGAAAAAGCAGCCAAGGGAATAAGAGAGAAAGACAAACCCCTTTCTTTCCCTTATATTGTACCCAGCCTATTGGGATTAGGGTGGTACTAATCCAGTCAGTGGACTGATACCTAATCCCGGCATTGTACTACAGATCAAGCACAGCTCTAGATTAAGCCACCTCTTAAAAATCCCTATGATTGCATGAGGCTTTGGGGGGACATCCAGACACAAACCATAGCAACTTTCCTCCCTGTGTCAAAGGCAACTAGAGCCAAACCCGCTATGGTTGTAATAAACCACCTGTACTAGACACAGCAACTGAGATAGGCCAGGAGACTCCTGTGTAGCAGAGGTAAGTGGTATTCTGACTGTGGCACAACTATGTTTGCTATAAAATGCTAGCTAAATGTCTAACATGCCTCCTGTAATTCAGTAAGTAAAGTCAATGTTTTATGAACAGATACTAATCCACATTCATTACTGTTCTAATTTTTTACATCATGAGAACTTTTGACATTGTAGTTCATTATACAAGAAAGGACAGTGAGTCCTTAAAATAATTATTTAGCTAACCTCTGAGTGAACTAGCTCAGCTGTTACTGCTAAAATTTGGATGTGCTCACTGTATTAATAGATTTTGGCTCATTTCTGCTTCTTTATTTTCATCTTTTAAGACTAGGTCTTTTTTCTTTGTGGCCTATATTTTGAAAACCTAGAAGACCTATTTTAAATGAGTCCTACTGCTCTTCTCAATAGTAGTTGCCCCTTAGAATTTGGTTTTGGAATCTCACATAGTTAAGACACAAAATAGAAGTCATCAGGGACACTCAGCATTGTTAGAGCTCCCTTATGTAATGTTGGCTCACACTGTTCAAGATAGCTTATTTTATCTTAGTCCTACCAAAGTTCCCTTGATTCTAAGTAAATATATGCTCTTCCTTAGCTGGTCATTAGAACAAACAATACTTATTACCAATGTAATAGTAAATACTTATGTTTAAAAATCATATTTGGACATGTATTGATCTTATTTGAAGTCTTTTCTGTGTATGATAGAGCTTGCTTGAAAATTCATTGTTATTGTTATTTATTTTGTTGCTATTTTGATGAACACAATAATTCATTTCAATGGGACAAATTCTTGCCAGTACATCAAGACCCACAGATATGTTATTTGCTTGAACTACTAAAATCTCACTGAAAGGAAGTAAAACATTTCAAAATAACCATCTGCAAGAAATCTGGAAATCAGAAAGATATTCTCACCTCAAATGGGCATCATTTCTATGCAGTAAGGTTCTGTTCCATTGTATTTATAGATTTTACAGATGCCTTGAAAAATGTGTTTTTCCTTTGAGAAAACATGAAGGAGGCTTAATATCTACAAGAATTCCTAAGATAGTATATTTTAAACAAAACTATGTCAGGAGAAAAAAAAAAGAAAAGAAATGAATGGATTTTTTCTTTTCTCAACACTATTTTCTCCTGAAAAGGTTCCAATAGAGGAAATCATAAAATAAAATTACAAAATGGTAGCATGCTAAAATTATTATGCATGAAAACCTTCCTCTCTAGTGTGTTCCAGATGAAAGGAATTTATATCCATATTTCAATGTTAGTCATACATTCACTACATAATCTGTTCCATTCCATTTTGTACTCCACAAGCTTCAGATTAGATCTTAAGTATTTTAATGCACTGTACTGCCAAGATTCTATTTGTACTATTGGTTTAATTTTTCAAAATATATAATTAAGATGGCTTGTTCACACCTTTGCTTTTAATACAACACTGTGTAGCTCAGAGACGCACCATGGCTTCACGTGATGGCTACATGACAAGAATTGTATGATCTTCCTAAAAAAAAAAAAAGAGTTTGCTTCTCACTTTACTGAAGGTCAAAGTTTATTTCTCACTCTACTATGGCTGAAAGTTCATTTCTCACTTTGTTGAAGTTCCAAATTTATTTCTCACTTTACTGAACACTGAGAGATATAAACAAACCTCTTTAAAAATAAACCACCAAGAGTGTAGTAGAAATGAGCACCACTGTGGTATTTCTTCTAGTGAAAGTTAATCATGTGCTAGAATCCACAATTTCATGTATTATTTAAAATATCCTAAAAACATTGAGGCATGTACATTTTAATCAAATCTGTGGACTTAAACAGTAAACAAAAACCATCCTGATTATGTAAATAATCATTTTGTTTGGTGGCAGCTATTACGAAGCCATGCAACAGCGGAAGGCTCTGGTAAGGCCGCCATATATCCAGGCTGCAAGGTGAAGGCCAACAATAATCCCATCCTTACAGAAGGTTGTAGGCTTTCAAGTGAGGAGGAATGTGGGGGTGTCACATGTTACTGTTAGGCTGAGAGAAACAATAGCAAATACTCAGTTGCATCACAGTACACAGAGCCCTTCAGACTTGCCGCTTATCAGTGTGGAAACCAAAGCAGGAAAGTCATTAAATAACACAAAGTAAGAATGACTTTAGAGGGAATGGTTTTGTTTTGATAGGATAGAACATTTTAGAGAAAATAACAAAATTAAAGTATAACGATATTTTCCAACTTTAACTGGCTACATCTGCAGGAAAATTCAGTGAACAAATTGCAGTTGCATTATTTTAAAAGCTTTAAATAGATAAAGTATGCCAAAAATACATTTGTACACTCTTAACTTTTGAAAACGTGTTCATTTTTCATAGAAAACTTTATAACCCTATTTAATTAATTTATTTTGCATTGGCTTCCTTCTTATTTTCTAAGGATTCCAACTCCTTTTATAAAAATTGAGGTCAAATACATTTATGGTTCTTAGATGTTAAACTTGAGAAACAAACCATTACTTTTATTTAAAATGAGATGAGTGAAATTTTCCTCTATATACATTAAAGGCTAGGTACTTTACTGTAGAAGTCAGTATCAAAATTTCATCATTACAATGGATATAAAAATAGAAACAATATTTTAAGACAGGATATGACTATGGAAAATAGCTGGGGTACAAAACAGCATTTATTTGGTTCACAAGTTCATGGTCTCAGATGACCAGGGTTGGGCTCTGTATTCTCACCTGAGTTTCATCATGGGTCTGGGGTTGGTGACGGGTTCTGCGCTGCTGATCTCAGCTAGGCTCACTCTTTTGGCTTGGCCTTGGCCAGAGGCTGATGTGCTCAGAGTATGCTTTGTGCTTCGCAGCCTTGCTCAAGCATGCTTCGTGGCCTGGGGAGGAGCAGGTTTGAGAGTAAGCCCAACTACACGAGAGTTTTACCAGTTCCTACTTGTATGTAACTGTAACTAATGATCCATTGGTCAAAACAAGTCGCAGCACACTCAGAACACAAGGATTCAGCAAGACTGGACAAAGTGCATGGATCCCACAGAAGACAAAGGACTGCGCCATGGATGTAGATACCATGCAAAAGTGAGTGAAATAAGCACTACAGCCAGCCTCCCCACAGTTCATCCACAGACTCAACCAATCACTAACCAAAGATACTGGGGAAGAGGCACCTCTGTGCTAAACACATGTAAGCATTTTTTCTTGTCATTATTCCTTAGAAAACACACAATTATAACTACTTATATAACATTTATTTTATATTAGGTATCATACATAATATACAATTGACTTAAAACTATAGGGTAGGATATGCATAGGTTACAAGCAAACACTATATCATTTTGTATAAAAGACTTGAACATCCATGGATTTTAGTATAGAAGTGGCTATCCTGAAATGAATTCCCATAAGTCCTAAGAGACAACTCTAGAAGACTTTAGTGCACTTCTCGGTTACTTTGCACTCATTCCTGGGGCAAAATACCAACATCCAAAAATGAAGGAATTTATTTAGCTCAGTTAGTGGAGGTTTCAGATCATACTCTGCGGGCTCCATGGCAGAAGGCAGCAGATCATGGCAGCAGAAAACAATGAAAAGCAGAGGAGGAGCAGCAGCAGCAGCATCCATCAAGCCTCTCTTTCTCTTCCTTGTATGCTGACTGTAAAGACCAGCTCTCCACTGTGAAGATCCAAGTGGTGGATCAGAAGTGGTGGGACTGTGCAGATCAAGCTCTTCCAAAGTGCCACAGCTACGAAATGGGGCAACAAAGACCAGGATCTCTCCAGGGAAGCAGGGAGGGGAGGAGGGAAGGAGGGAAAAGGAAGAGGGGAGGGGAAAGGGGGAGGGGGACAGGGAGGGGGGTGGCTCCGAAGCCTTTCTCAACTCCTTTATATACACTTTTTGTGCCGAGTCACTCTGGGGCAGGTTCTGCCCCACCCCAGGGCATGGAGTCTATAAGGATCCAGTCAAACTTCTGGCATCTCAAGTTGACACCGTGCATCAACCACTGTGGCACACAAGGAAAGGTCACAATCTTCGGGAATTAAGAACAGAATCAAGATTCTTTAAATTATGCTAGATTCATAAAAATTTATTTGAAGTTGAATTTATGAAGTTGATTTGGGAAGTGATCCAAAAGGTACCAGGATACTCTGGTTTCTCTTCAAATCATATAAATCTTTCCCCTTTTACCAAGAATCACCAGAAGGAGAGGAAGAGACATGAGACAAAAAAGGGAAGGATGATAGCACAGCGTGCCCTCAGGCAGGTGGTAACTATGAGTCTACGGACACTCAGTCTTGCTGGGGAAATCGAGAAAACCGTGCAGAACATTCATCCAGGAGTTACCCAGTTCCCTCGATCACTGGGAAAGAGCTGCTCCTGAAGGCTGTTTAGTTCTTATCATTTTCCACCCACCATGTACATGAGCAGTAAAGAAAATAGGACAGCAGCTTGGTGGAAAACTCTCCAGCAAGATAATGGAGCTCTTGCAGTTGAAAGTGGACCACCAGGGCCAGAAGTGATGCATTTGGTGTGCTGAGAAAATCTCATGTATAATCCAAACAGTCTCATCCTACGGTACCCTCGGACAAGTACAAGTAAGGTTATAATGTGGCTCCCTAAAAATTTAACCCTACAAGATGTCTTATTTGTGACATGAAAATTCTTCCATATAATTCCATCATAAAATTATCTCAAAATGTAACATAACAATCATCATAAAATTACTGTTTTATTTTAGTGTTGAGTTTTTCTTCAGTTACTCTTGCTCAATGACCTATTTGATAAGAGAATATATCTTATTCTAAAATTCCCTCTTGTCTTATCCTAATTTCTACTTTCTGAATAGCCATAGTTTCTGTTTAGTTTTCTCATTTTATTTAAAGAAAATTTTATGACTTTGAAGAATCAGTATCTGAAACAGGAATGAACCTCAACTTATGTCAGAAGTGATTTTCTGAATTATACGCATTCATTTCCATTAATATTTTTGTTTTTCTCTCCTTGGTTTATATCATTACAATAGGAATTTCAGGAGTGCTAGTGTTCTGGTTAGGTCTAATAAATATCGGAGGTATAAGGAGTAGCAAATATACATAGGTGAACACAAGATCCACTTTATTTATTTACTTATTTATTTATTTTTATATTTTAGGGAAGTGTCTACAGGGTACTCAGGGTCTCACTACTAAATTGGACTTGCAGTGATCCTCCTGTTTACAACCTCCCCAGAGCTGGGATTACAGGTGTGCGCCACCACGCCCAGTCTCAGTTGCCATCTCAGTGTGCCCTGGGGGTGGGGCTGGCACAGCAGGCCCAGGGATCAAACCCCAGGCTGCTGCACCTGCTTGCAGGTGCTTTAATCTGCTGAGCTATTTGGCCGGCCCAAAGATCCACTTTAGGTATTAGTTATTCTAGGACAAGGCATGCCTCTGCTTGCAAACTTTGTAAAATAAAATCCAGACTCCTTAGCTAAATGTTCCAAACAACTCAGATTCCCCTTTAAGCCTAGGTTGGAAATCCTGCACCTCACCACAAGCACACATAAGAATAACAAGTAATTAACCAATTTCTGTTTTATTTTAGTGTTGAGTTTCCTTCAGTTACTCTTGCTTAATGGCCTATTTGATAAGATAATATATCTTATTCAAATGGATTCAAATTATATCAATTCAAATGGACTGCCTAGTAAAATTACCAAGTCAAATTTAAAAGTAAAACTGAAAAGGAGTAGAGGTATGATCTATATAAAGGGCAACTTTGTTGGTAATTTCTTTTGACGTGCAAAATCTTCTCAGTAAGAGCAGGTCCCAGTTATTAATTCTTTCAAGTGTTTCCCGTGCGATTTGATTTCTGTCCGTGAACTCTTTGCCTACCCCTATGTCTTCAAGAGTTCCTCCTACTTTCTCTTCCAGGAGATTTAGTGTCTCTGTTTTAATGTTTAGATCTTTAATACATTTTGCCTTTAGCTTAGTACATGGTGATAGACCTGGGTCAAGTTTTAGTTTTCCGGCATGTAGAGAGCCAGAAATTCCATTCAATACTGCTATTTCCCTTCTGGGAATTTTCCCAAAAGAACTGAAAACATAATATTATAGTGATATATGTGCTCCTACATTTGTAACAGCACAAATTTGTGATAGCCAAATCTTGGAAGCAACCGAAATATCGGTCACCAGAGGAATGGATGAAAAGGATGTATTTTTATACAATGCAGTATTACTCAGCCTTAAAATAAAAACTTTCAAAGCCTTCCAATAAATAAATAAATAAATAAATAAATAGCAATTACTGCTGGGAGTGGTAGTGGATGCTTGTAATCCTGGCATTTAGGAGATTGAGACAGGAGACTCCCAGCAAGTTTGAGGCCTGCCTAAACTACATAGTGAGACCCTGTCTAAAAAAAACAAAAACAAATAACAAAACAAAACAAAACAAACAAAAAAAACCCCAAAAAACAAGTGAATGAGCAACTTAAAAAAAAAAAAAAAAGGCAATGACTTTTTTCCCTATTGCTGGAGCATCAGGAGTGCTTCTGTCCAAAATTGGATTTGTATCCTCTTTAA
>NW_004524636.1:6730005-6735081 GCF_000260255.1 Octodon degus
CGGACCTGGGCTAGGACTGGGTCTGGGGGCTCCCGGAACTCGGCAGAAAATCCTACTCGGCGGGCGGGGTGGGGGAGGCACTGCGGAGTCTTAGTCCATTTTTTATGTTTGTATTTGGGATAGTTTTTTCTCTGAATAATTTCTAAATTTCTCATCCATTAATATGCCAAATTCTAAAACTATCAAAAATAGTATCTGGCAGGTCTTTTTCTCGCAAAAATTTAAAATCTTTTAGGGGGAAAGAGACAGAAATAAAATCTTAACACAAACAAAGTGGAATAGACAGTGAGAAGCTACAAGATAATCCCAGCATTAATTTTCAAATTAGTATGCTTAAACCATGAAAACTATAACAATTTGAGGGACCAAGCAGTTGCATTATGGCTAGATTGAGCTATCCTGATTGTAGTTATGGAAATGCAAATAAGTGAATGCAGAAGGGCATGTTATATTTGAAGAAGGTAAGTTTTCAATTCCTTTTATCAATTCTACTAAAATTGAAAAAAAAGGGGCCGGGGAGATAGGTCAGTAGGATAAACGCTTGACTAGCAAACGCAAGAATCTGAATTCAATTCCCGGTTCTGCCAAAAAAAAATTGAAAAAATATGTCATTGGTAGATTGGAAGGAAAAACAATTTATATAGAACGTTGAAAGGACTTTAAATAACTAACAAGACTGGCTGCATGACTGTAGACATTAAGGAAAATCAAAAGAAAACATTAGGCAGAGGAGGTCATAGTCTATGTGTAGTTTCAATATTTGAATGGTCCTGGAAACCCCAAGCAGAAGACTCTTAACCTCAACCCATGAAGGTTAAAAGAGGTAAGAGAACAGTATTTAGGGAGTAATGTAGATACCAGTGTAATCCCCGAGAGAAAAGTCCATGAAACAAGCCACTAGGCTCTTTGGGGAGAAGAAATGAAAGTCAAGTGAAGACTTCTGCAACATATATGATGATTCTAAGCACAACCCATTATTAAAGGTGATCTTGACCACACCTTTCTTGGAAATATACCCACATTAACAATTTTCTAAAGGGGGTCAGGAAAGAAAAATGTGTTCTCTAAAGTATGTGGCCATTTCAATTTCTAGGGTAGCAAGAGCAAAGTGATATTTGTGTCTTGGAAAGTTTTAGCTTCTGTGGTAGATTTCCAGTGAATCCTCCCACCAGGATTTCATTCACTTGTGTAACCTCCTTGTCTTAAGTGTGGGCTGGATTTAATGATTTGTCCAGTGCCCAGTGTATGCCAAGATAATGAGATAGAACTTTCAAGAGTCGACTACAAAACAGTGACTTGATCTGTCTGGCTGCTCACAATTAATATAAGTGAACTTCCATATTGTAAATGGTGCTACAGAGAGACCTAAAGGAAAAGGAACTCAAGGAGCACTCAGCTCACCAGCCAATGAGGAAATGAATCCTGCCCACTGCCACCTCAGGGAATTCATCCCTGACATAGTTGTTAAGTTAGCTTCAGTGATACTGATTGTAGCCTCATGAAACATGTTGAAACAGAAGATACAGTCAAGCCACACTCAAATTCCTGACTCATTGATATCTTGGAGATATTAAAAATTGTGTTGTCTAGAGCTACTGTATTTTGACAGTTTGTTATCAGTGTGTACAATATACTTAACTCATGCAATATCATGGCAGATCATTTAGGGGGGATTATAGAATTTTGGGATAGCAAGAGACCTTAAAACCAACCAAATCCATGCTCCCTTAAACTAGACCATTGACTTTATAATCAAGTCATACTTGAACATTTACCACAGTGTAAGCTAATTTTCAGGTGGGTCTAGAAATGTCCTTAATAATGTTCACTACATAGTGATGAATAGATAAGAATTATACTATTGGTTAAAACTGATGAGAAAGAAAAAGTTTATTATGTTAGAGAGAAAGCGTTTTCTGGTCTCATGACTCTTTCAATAGTCAAGTTTCCTAAGTAAAACATGTCATCTCATAAAACTGAAATGGAAAATGTTAACATAATTATGTTCTGAGACTATGATAAGGAGTCAAAAATGAATTATCACTGCTTTTGTAATAAATAGCCACAAGAATTTTTTAAATGATAAAACACATATGATAAGCTACACAGAGATGTCAGTGATTTGACTTTTTTAGGAAGCAAAACTTCACAATGATAATCCAACTCATAAAATTACTTTATGAACTGCTCTTTGTTAAGAGCGAGTGGGACAGCTGCAGTGCATCCTGGAATCCCACTGTATTTCCCAACTGCTTTACTATCAAATTGAAGTCATACACTCAAATGTGATGAAGTAATCCATTCAAAGGCAGCTGTGAAAGACTGGTCAGCTTAAACAGACTCTAAGGAAAATGTAACTGGCAAGAAACATTGAATAATTAGTGCATTCCTGGATGAATTACACTAGCTGGAGCCACTGATGGCCTACTCTGATCCCCTGGGGCTCATCACTACATTATGAAATCTGCTTATTGCAAGCACCTGCTGTTCTCTGCCTATGAGTTTTAATTCTGATCCATGCACAGGGAAAAATAGAATTGCTGGGGGAAGATAATAATTTAGATGAAAACTTCAATCAGTGTTGGAAAGGAATTTGGAAGATAAAGATCCTGTCTTCTGTGTCTCTCTTTTAGCAAAACTCTAATGCATGTTCCTCATTCTTTCCCAGAGCCCTTGCGCATCACTGAAACAGCAGTTCTCCATAGTGCTAACTGCTACATAATATAACCTTGTTTCTTAAAGACTTAAACTTTCTGAATTTACATGGCTGAGGAGATAGCTCATTAGAATAAGTGCTTGTCTGGCAAGCACAGAATCCTGAGTTCAAACCCCAGTACAAAAAAAAAAAAACAAAAAAAAAAACACCTAGAGAGAAAGCCTGTCTCAAAAACAACAAACAACAGGTGCCCGCGGGACCTCTCCAGTCCAAACCCAGGCATGGTGTGTGAGTGAGACCCTCTGCTGCGCCCTTGGGACCCCCACCACCACTACAGAGCCCACCCCCATGCCAGCTGAGTGAGACCCCCATGCCAGCTGAGTGAGAGAAAACTTCTGCTGCATTCTCGGGACCCCCAGATCCAGTCCAAGCCCAGGCCCAGAGAGTGTGTGGGAGAGCTTCCCTCTCCCCTACGTCCCCTTGTCCACTTTAGATCCAGCTCAGGCCTGGCATACAGGCCTACGGTGAAACTCTGCAGCTGTAGTCCCTGCAGAGAGAGTAGGGGACAGAACCACCCAGCTAGTCCAGGAACAGAACATTTTGCCAGAGGGGCACAACAGGTTCACCCTCAAGGGCAGCAGCAAGAAGGAGCTGAGCACAGCAGCCAGACACAAGCCAGGCACAACTGGATAACTTCAAACTTTGTAGATCTGCACCTGATCTTCAGTAGGTGCTAAGGTTATAACTGCACCAAAGCTCTACAGCAAAGGTCAGAAGACAGTGCTATAAACTTGAGGTTCTCCTACTTCAGCCTTCCTCTTGCTGCGATTGCAGCCATGTGCCACCACCATGCCCTGTCCATCCAGTGTATTTTTTTTGTCTCAGACAGGATAGTTTCCATCTCTGAATGTCTACTTGAGGCTTTTAAAAATCTTTCATTTTTATACTATGATTTTTTTTAATTTATGAAAACTCTCATATTGTATTTGCCTGTTAATCCAAATATATGCGTCAGTTCTGGCTCATTTTCAACTAATGTATGTTTCTTCTCATAATTCTTCTAAATTATAGACTGAATATTTAGCATAGGGTGCAAATTACAATTTTGAGGGTTAAATGATTTTATATTACTATAAGTATCCCTCAATTTTATTCTAAAAGTGAATGAAATTACTTGGAAATGGTTTGTTCTATATGATTTTGATTTTACAATTAATTAAGTGAATCCATAGAATATTTAGTTTAGGACTAATAACTTCCAAATATTAAGGTCCAATACTATTTACTTTCTGCACATAGACTCATCTCTAGAAGTCCATAAATTTGCAGATGTTCCATTCGAGCTACAACCTTGTACTATTTCCATTCTTGTGTGAGTGTCAGGAAATCTTAATCGAATCTTTTTAGGCAATTCTTTTATTATACTTGAATAAAATCTTTACATGCATGTGATGGTTAGTGCTCTACTGAATGCTCAAAGAAATGCTACTACATACCATTAGGGTTTACTGTATTTTCAGCCCACTCCTAATACTCCATCAAGAAAACTAGCCAATTTACTTTCCCAGACTCACTCCCATCTTCACACCACTGAAGACCTGCTGGACTCTCCCTGCAATTCCCATTCTTTGTGTCAACACACAGAACTCCCCTATTACAATTAACTGGGGTCATTATAGAGCTCACATTCTTGGTTTAATGTCTTTGGTAATAACTTCCAATCTTGGATATTTGGCATTCAGTGTCTTAAAAATTAAACTTCAGAAATTTTGCCCAGTTCTTTTTTTCCATTTCAGATGCTCAGAAGAATCTGGTTTATATTATTTCATTATTATTTGAACCTGAAATATCGTGTAATTCTTTATCTTGATTTTACAAGATAATAAACTGAAACACAGCTGTTATCTTGCTTAAGGTCACACACTATTAAGTTATGAAATTAGAAAATTCAGATTTCTAGATTCCTGAACATTCATTCTTTACCAGCACTTTCTACCACTCGTGCATGTCTTAGGGGAGGTTTATTTTTTTGTTTTTGGTGCCAAGGATTGAAACCAGGTCTTCGGGCTTGCTTGGCAAGTGTTCTATGCTGAGCCAAATCCTCAGCCACCAATGCACACCTTAATTCTTGCTGATTCAATAGCACTCGATATGTATTTTATCACTAGCAAGAAAATTATTAAATTGAAATAAAAATTTACATGTAACCACCAGTCTTTTAAAGGTCAGTTACCTATACACAGGCAAGAAATCCTCAATCCCAAAAACTAATTTACAGAAAGAACAAAAGCGTTCACAAAAGTTACATTTCTTGTTACATAAGTCTTGCTCTTTCTTGGTCTTAACTATCCAGCAGAAAAGTATGAAAATGAAGTATAAAAAGTAAAGCCATATTAATATGATGAACTGTAAAATGCTCA
>NW_004524636.1:6735181-6745404 GCF_000260255.1 Octodon degus
TAAATAGCTCAGCAGATTAAAGTGCTTGCAAGTAGACTCAAGGGCTGGGGGTTCAATCCCCAGGTCTGCCATGCTGGCCCTGAGTCAGAAATTGAGACTGGCTATGATGGCGCATGCCTGTAATCCCAGGTCTTGAGAGGCTGTGAACAGGCAGATTACTAAGAGTCTGATTTAGTAGTGAGACCCTGAATACCCTGTAGGCCCTTGCCAAAAATACAAAAAAATAAAATAAAAAAATAAGCCACAAAGAAACAATTTTTAGGTGTTAGTAATTCTTATGTAACATAGACTATTAATGAATTCATTTTAAGAACAAGCAGTGTCTGTAGTAGGGATGATTTTTCAATTGTTTTCTAGTTGTACTGCACAGATAAGGAATTCCTCCAAAGTTGGTAAGCCTCAGTCTGGAAGCTGTGCTTTCTCTCTAGGCTGTGGTTAGGGAGTGCGTGACATGTGATCTGTTCATTTGGAAAGGCCATGTAGAGACCTGGAACACGAAGCACCACCCTCACGGCCTACAGAAATTCTTTTGAAAAGGGAAAAAAACCACAGCCCTAATTTCATTAAATTAGATTCAATTATTCATCATTTAGACCACATTCTGAAATTGGTGGAAAGGATAGAAATTCTAAACACTCATTGCCTTTGAAAATATAATTTGTTATGTCTTTGTTCTATGGCCAAATTGATATACTTAGGGGGAAACACAAACAAGTATGGGGTACTGCACTCTAGAAACCCTTCGCTCAGCTTTCAACCTTTCACTATGTAAGGTTCATCTTGAAAGCCAAATATCTTCTGGTCATATGGGAGTTTTCATACTAATAAAATGATTGTGATAACATCTAACTAATCATCAAAAGGGACAGTAGCTTATCTTTTTATGTGGCTCCATTATTATTGTTTCCATTATTTTTATGCAGCAGTTATCTTTCAAGGGCAACAGAAAACGACAGAATCCATAAAAGCATTGTAAATCTTCTAGTGGTATTCACTGTCTGTAAACAGCAACATACTGCAGTCATGTTCTTTCAAACTTGCTAATAAAACAGTATAAATTTTAATAAACTCTGGTAATTTATTTAGCATACTTATCAAAAATAAAAAAAACACATTAAACTCATTAAAGTAAGAGTAGGAGTGATTTTGTAGGACTTCTCTCTGATATTACTTTGCTCCTGGTGGCAGGAAAGCAAGATGCAAAGATAAGGAGCCCATCTAAAAATCAAACCATAGAATCATAAAGCGGGAGAAGGGTGGCTATTCCTGGCTTTTGACATATAACATGAATCTTGGATTGTGCTCTCTGGAAGCAAACTTTGAAACCAAGGAACATGTGAAAAATCTTTTTTTTTTTTTTTGGGGGGGGGGAACATTCTTGGAGGAAAGCAGTAAAGATGAGAGAAACAATAGGAAAAGGAAGGGAACCAAGCAAAGATGCATGTGCCACTGGTTTCTCACCAATGTAGGGTTAACAACCTAAGTTTGCAGAACAAAAATTAGAGAAAAAGAAGGGCTGCAAGGACAGCCGACATTTTGGCCCTAGTCTTTCAAGGTCAGTGAAGACTCAGGACATAGGAGAACCTGTACTGTCAAATCATGTAACTCAGTTGTGTCCCAAATTTTCTGATCAAGGAGATTTTAGGGCCACAGAGGAAAGTTATTGATGATGTAGAGTGTGCCTAAGAAGAGTCGCTGACCTGACCGCTAGGGGAGCTCAGGAGCATGCCTTACCAGCTCAGGTCAGAGGAAATGGAGTTGTTCACTCTGGCAACAGTCTGTCTTCAGAATAATGGTCCTCTGAAGAGGTCTGCAGATTTCAGTTGTTAATAATGAAGCCTAAAAAAGCAGAGGGGGTTGAGGCAAAGAATCAGCAAAAGGTGTCTCAGGGTATGGATGACCGTGCGAGGGGCCTGATAGCAATTGTCATTGAGCTAGTTCATTTGTAATACTGTGTGCTTCAGTAGCCAACTGTCTTGGTTAAATAAGAAATCATCATGGCTGATTGCACAAAAAGTTGAATATGACCTAATTTCGGAGCCGGCTGTGGCTTGATAATCCCTGATCAAGACTAATGGATAACACAGACATTCTACACAATAGTATTGCTGTTAACACTGAACTTCCAGATTTGCTGTGAGGATAAAGTAGGGTAAACTTACTATTTTGTCCCATTTTTGAGATGTTACTCATAGCATCCAAAATGGAAATTCAGTCCATATAAGTCAAGTTATTCTTTCTTTTTTCTTTTTAAATGTTTCTGTTCCCATTAACTCCGCATTTCCCAATACTTCTTCTCCTTAATTCTTTTTTTTTTTTTTAACCTTTTCAGTACATGTTTGCAGTCCATAATGACTGCGTTGACTGTAGGGAGTTGGAAGCTGCATGTAACATATTTCAGTTCTTTTTGCCTCTTCCCTTCACTCCCCTTTTATCAATACAGAATGAGATTCATTTATTTTATAAGACTTTATAAAATTAATTGTCATAGATACCGATTGAAAACTAGATTAATAGGTTAAAGGAAATGTTAAGAAATGTTAAGGAAATGTTAAACATACAACCAGGGTATGTTTTTAGATATAGCGTCCACACTAGACTACAGTACCTACTTCTTTCCCCTTGTCTTATCACTTTTAACAGAATGCTGAAGAAGAAAAAAGTGCTGAGAATCACAATGGCAAGGGAAACAGAATTATATACACGCTGTTCTGTCTTAGGACTTTTTATTATTAGCAGTGTGCATTGTACAAGAGGGGTGATAACAACATAAAAATTATTGTACTGAAGTGGTTGTGTAACCCCTACCATGTGGACCATTTTCTTTTCTTTATTGAAGACTGAACCAAGGCCTAGACTTTGAGCTACATTCCCCACTCTACCCCTACTCTTTGTTTGGTTTTCTTCTGTTTTGCTACAGAGTCCCTTAAGTCAGTAATTTACCCAGGCTGTGCTAGAGCTTTCTACTGCCTCAGACTCTCAGTGTTGAGATTAGAGGCATGAACACTGTGCCTGGCTCCATGTATGTGAACATTGTTTAAATGTATAAATGGTTAATATTGAAAAATCACAGACATGATTGGCTCTTATTCTAGAGGGCAATATCCTAAAAAGCACATATACAATTTGACTCAAGAAAAACAAGATATCGAACCTAGGTTCTTATTCATACTAAGCAAGCACTGTACCACTAAGTCACATGGCCAGCCCATGATAAGCACTTGTAGAATCTATAACCATTGGATATATATCAGAACTGGGGATTGAAGTTAGGCCCTTGCGCTTGCCAGGCAAGCGCTTATTCTACTGAGCCATCTCCCCTGCACATCATTGGTGATATTTTAATCATTCATTAAATTAAGAGTAGAACCAGGGCATTGTGAACTTCCAGACTTAGAGGAGACCCAGGTGCAACAGAAGTTTTCAACTCCTAATTTTGAAGCATCTTTGGATGGTAGGGTGGCACCTTGTATGGTGCTAGATATCTCTTAGTTTTACCTTGATGCTTTGAGGAAAGGGTTGTTGACCTTTAGTCCCTTGGTCATGCACTTGTTCCAGGTGCTAATAGCTCCAGAAGCTTGAAGGGGGGCAGTTTGCCATCGATTGCTCTTGAAAGACTTGGCCTGCTATGTTTGGAACTCCATGCCTTGCTTTGATCCCCTCTTCTTAAGGATGTCCTGATGGGAGGTGCAATGCTACTATCCACTTCTCTGGTGTGAGAAACCAAAAGGGTAAATAAGGACCAAAATGTATAATAGCTTTTGTGAAATAGGAAGAAAATGTTTGAATGGGAAGGGGAACTATAAAGAGGAGAGGGGAAAAGGAAGGAAGGGAAAAGAAAAAAGGATAATAGAAGAAAAATGGAAATGAAGTTTCTGTAAATAAGAAGGGAAAGAGCGGTGGAAGGGAGGGGAGGGGAATAGGAAGAAGAGAAGCAGCAATATATATCATGTACAGGCACTGCCTGTGACGAAGATGATCATTACGTATATCTAAAATGTATAACGTGCAGGCCCCGCCCCCGGGGCACACTGAGATGGTGATTGAAACTGGACCTGGTGGCGCCTGCCTGTAATCCCAGAGCTTGGGAGGCTGTAAACAGGAGGATCACTGCGAAGTCTGACCTACGCAGTGAGACCCTGTAGACCCTGTCCTAAAATATAAACAAACAAACAAACAAACAAATAAAGAAATAAAATGTACCTAAAAACACAAAAGAGAGAAGATACTTCCTGGCTGGGGAAACACCTGATAAGGAAAGACACAAGCTACCATCAAAGCCATAACTGAAAATATTTTGGGCTTGTTAGAATCCACTGAGAAGGAACAAATCCTGCCTGTTAGTGTTCGCAGCAACCAGCCCTTTCATTTCATAGGTAGGGACTTCAGTTTGAGACAGAGCTGATTCTACCTAAGTAGCACTTAGTTCATAAATGCTAGATTCTTCCACTGTCCTTTGCTAAACTCAAATATTAGAAATAAGAATGATCTTTTTAAACTTAAAACTTCAACTCAGTTTATGTAAAGTCCTTCTCAGTGGCTGTCACTGTAAACCAGCCTTTGTGTCTCTCTAACTCTGAACCTTTTGGGTTTTTTTCATCTATGCATTTAGTACAGGGTCTCACTACGCAGCTCAGACTTGTAATGATCCTCGGGCTCAGTCGCTGGCTCAGTGCACGGGTGGGGGGGCAGCATGCAGGACCAGGGATCGAACCCTGGTCCCTGTGCTTGCCAAAGCAGACTTTTAGTCTTCTGATCTATCTTGCCAGCCCAACTCTGAACTCTCTTTTTAGTGGAAAACAGTTAAATTTCTTCTTCTCAGATGGTTGAGATCTCATTACACAAAACAGCTAGCTTCCTTCCTCCATCTGAGGCCAACTCTGGCTTCCGCAGCATCTCCCTCTGAGCATGCTGAACATTTAAAACACATTTTTAAAAATACCTTTTACGAATCACACCAGGTGTCACATAGGCAGATAAAACAATGGAGCAAGCTCTCTAGGG
This sequence comes from Octodon degus, assembly GCF_000260255.1. Lineage (NCBI taxonomy): Eukaryota > Metazoa > Chordata > Mammalia > Rodentia > Octodontidae > Octodon > Octodon degus. The sequence goes on from NW_004524636.1 coordinate 6,740,186, forward strand.
TTTCAGTGTATAAAATTCAGAGGACTGAAAGAAATTCCATTCAGGATCCCAGGTTGTTCCTTTGCAGATGTGATACTACTTTTCAATATATCTATCTCATTCCATATTACCTTAGTGAAGAACACACAAGATAGACAAATATGTATATGTGAATACCTATGAAAAATACACATTAAGCATTAATCTACCCATGAGCAGCACTGTCCCTAGCATCTACCTTGTGCCAGGCGCAGTGCCAACTACTGGGAACAGAAAGCAAATAAAGCATGAGCTGCAGTCTAACTGTTGTCATTTATTTACCTTTTTAAGTTTTAGGACAGGGTGTATAGGGTCTACAGGGTCTACAGGGTCTACGGGGTCTATAGGATCTCATTATGTAGATCAGACTCATAGTGATCCACCTGTGTTCAGCCTCCCAAGAGCTGGGATTATAGGCACACACCACCATGCCTAGTCTCAATCCTGTCTCAGTGTGTTCAGAGGTGGGGCCGGCAGGCCGGGGATCGAATCACTGTTGTTTTTTATTTGTATTTCTCTCATGGGCAAAGATGTTGAACATTTTTTCATGTACCTGTTGGTCATTTGCCCTTCTTTTGAGATGTGTCTATTTCAATGGCCATTTTTGGTAAGGTCATTTATTTTTGAGGATCTAATTTTTGAGGATTGTTTATAAATTATGGATATTAGTCCTCTATCTTGAGAAGTAACTGTCAGGTTTTTTTTTCTACTACTCTAGATTGTCTGTTTCCTTTGTTGTTTTTTGAGACCACAGTGCTAAGTGAAATAAATCAGATACATAAAGCTAAATATTACAGGGTTTTTTTTATTATATGAGACAGACAAAGTATATATAATTTCAAGAAAAAAATAGGGGATAAGTTGTAGGGAACAGGCAGATAGACCTTTTGCAGATGGGGAAGGCATCTAGAGACACAGGAACAGGACAAGGGAGGGAAAGTAAAAAGAACTAAGTTGCTATAATTATTTTATTATCAGTATATTCCTTATAATTTTGTGCAGATATAAGCACATGTGCTCTGTTATAAGAGCTCAGAGTAAGAATATAGATAATGTATGTGCAAGTCACAAAAAAACAGTTTTTAGGTCTTTTTCAGGTTCTTTAGATAAAAATTTTAAGACAAATTCATCAGAAGTAGACCTATTATTACATTCTTGGAAAAGATAACCAGGATTAGTCAGCTCCTGGCTTTTTCTTTTGCTATAACTCAGATGACTGTGATTTTGCCAAAGTTATAAATGGCCAACAGGCCCTCTGCTGAAACACATTTTCCTTATCATGAAGTGTAAGATTTACAACTTCTGTGCTGGCAAATTTCATAAATATCGACTTGAAGCAGCCACTGTGGAGAAAAAGCAGAACTTGAGTTTAGCAGTGACACTTGTTTCTGCGTCTTCATGTGTTGTGCCTATTCTAAATTACATTTTTGACAATTCCTTACATGAATAATTATAAGATGTTAAATTATTTCTGCATCCAGGCCTAAAAGGATTATTAAATAATTTCTTCCCTTTTCCCCATTAATGGTTTGACCTTCGTACCACCTAACGAGAGACAACTGAGCATTAGCGTATTTATTCAGTTTCAAGAATGTGAAACATAGGATAACACAAATTTCTGGGATTCATGCTCAGGCCTAAAGAAAGAGAAATTGCAGCAAAGAAACAAAAAGCAAAGGATAGTGAGACAGGGACAGAGACAGAGATGGAGACATAGAATGACATAGAAAATAAAGTGATTATCCTATTTAGAGTCTAGAGGTGGAAAAGAGCTTTATTTTATTTTATTTTATTTTTCTTTTTTAACGTATTGGTACAGGATCTATAGGTTCTCACTACACAGATCAGACTCGTAGTGATTCTCCTGTTTTCAGCCTTCCAAATTCTGATTACAGGCGCGTGCCACCATGCCCAGTCTCAATCGCAGTCTCCGCGTGCCCTGGGGGTGGGGCTGGCATGGCACACCAGGGATCAAACCCTGGCCACTGCACTTGCCTAAGCAGATGCTTTAGTCTGCTGAGCTATCTGGCTGGCCTAAGGGCTTTATTCTTTGACAATATTAGAAAAAAATAGCTTTTATTTGCACACACTAGGGTGACCCTTGAAATATGGAAAGAATCTACTATCGTTATTGGAAAGGCCTGAGGCAGAACAGTACACTTTAAAAGCAAATGCCTAACACTTTCAGAAAGCATGAGATCTTGTAAAAGAATGCTGATCATAAGGCGGAATCATGTTCAACATGTAAGGAGCCGATTTCACACACTGAAGAATTTGGACATTGGTACAAATCAGTCCCTAATAATTAACAATCATTTTACCAAAAGTGATAATAATTCAATAGTATTGAACATGGGCCCTTTTGTATGTTCAGGAAGAGAACCCACCTTTTAGGATCCTGAGCTGGCTACATTTCTAGAAGGGCTATGAACACTTGCTTTAAAACATCTTACATAAAACTCTTTAAAATTAATGTGATCGTTTTCCAGGACAAAGACATTGGCATTTTTGTGCGTTTTCTAGCAAACAATACAAATATTGCAAATTTAACTATTACTAAGATTGACTTTTTGTCACTGATAAAAAAGACATTGTCTTTATTATACAAACTTCTTGAAAATAGATCTTCAGTTGAAAGGATAGCATTGAGATCTTTTTCTAAACTGGTCAATTCTCCATGTAATTATTGGAGGATCCTGCTGGGGGATCCTGGTCCTCAACAGCTTTTGTCTCTCAGAAAAGTCATGTGGCTGTTTCCCGGTGTCTATCACTCCCCAGGAATTCACTGAGTAAGGTCAGAATCATGGGCAGACAGTTATGAAGAATCTCAAATGCAGTCAGTTTTTCATTTATAGTCTCTGCATAGCTTTTAGATTAATTTAATTTTACTTATTTTATAAATGGATTTATACACATTCTATTGTCCAATTTTATTCTAAAACAGCAATGAAACTGAAGTGTTTCTGAGTGATCTCTAATCCCAGCTCCTTCACATTATATGTGTCTTTTTATCCCTTTAATGAATATAAGTGGACATATACATGGGAATGGGTGTGGATGTCTTCATACACCTAATAAAAACATAAGTCACAGCTTTCCACATAGTCTGCCCATTTACATTTCCTTCTCCATGAATTTCCTGTCTATGAAATTTAAACAAAGAACTGATGGACATACAAATATATCTGTGACTTTACTTGTGCTGTCATGACTACCTTGCTGTTCAGAATCCATTAGCCTTCATTGTCATTCTGACTTTAGGGAAGAGCCAGTAGTCACATGGTGCCAGATCCTGAGAGGAAGGTGGATGAGGACACGCTGTAATGTTTTACAAGCTCTCCTTCCCGTTGGATGGCGTTCACTGCAGCATTCACCATGTTTCTTATCATACCTCATAAAGACAGCTATGGAAGAGGACTTCCAGAAATACGTCAGAGAGTGGCAAGAACAAAGAGATAAATGTGCTCAAAGCAAGGGAGAGTGTTTTGAAGGGGATTAATGCCAATGTGTCTTTTGAAGTAATAGCTTCTTTATTTAAACACATACGACATTTTTCACTTGGCCTCGTCTAGGGTTTTTCAGTGTGTCGTGGTTTCATAAGATTGTATCACTGTACCAGTCCCTTAGAAAGGTTTTAGTAGTCTTTCCTTGGCAGAACTAAGAGGAACACTGCTTTCTCTTAACTACTGGGTAGATATGCCACAAAGGAAATTTAACAAGTTTTATTAAGTGTTCTCCTTTGTTTCTTTGAACATATGTCAGATTTCTCTAACATAGCCACATGTAAAATTGTTCAGTCAAAGAGGTACATATTTTAATTCTAATTTTAAGAGCATTCTGGCAAATTCTCTTTCAAAATGGCTGTGCCAAATTATTCCTACCAGTCATGCATAAAAACTTGCATGTTCCAACCTTGCCAACACTGGAGGTTAACACATTTTTAATTTTTTGCCAAGCCAAGGCAAAGCATTGCATCAAGTTTATTCAAATGTTTAGTTCTCTGGAAAATAAGTGCAACTGAACATGTTTTGTGTATAGTTATTGTTCAGTTGCATTTCTTGCCTGTATTTTCCTTTCTGAAATGTAAATGAAGGGATACAATGATTGTATGGATGTATATTATAGCATTATTTTTTGTCTGCTTTGTTTGTGTGTTACTAGGAAATGAAGTCAGGGCCTTATATAAGCTAAATCCACGGTTGTTTTTATTTTTATTTTTTATTTTAAGATGGCATCTCTGTCATTATGTTGCCCTGGTTGGGCTTTAGTTTGTGGTCATTCTACTGCAGGCTCCAAGCATGCTGGGATTGTAGGCACAAACTGTGATACATAGTTTTTGCAAATCTCTCCATTAGCTATACTTTGTGAAAATATTTCCTCATCAAATAGAATACATTATTTATGACTTGAATATCTATTTAATTTGTTTTCTCTATTTTATGACTTTTTAACTTTAATAAGAATACTTTTATAGTATAAAACTTTACAACTGCCTGATTTAAATGTATCTTTTTCCATGTAGCATTTTGAGACTTTTTCCAAAGTCATAAACATATTTTCATTTCTGCTTTTAAAGTATATTTAGATTTTTATCCATCTGGAATTAATATGTTTAGTGGTGGGTGGAAGATAAGGTTTGAACTTTTGCTTCCTGTATTGGAAAATCTGTTGCTGTAGCATCATTTAGGGAATACTTCATTTCTCCCCAATAAAAGATTCTGTTTTATTGATGAAAGTCTCAAAGATAAATCTGTATTCTCAATTTTCCAGTTTGTCCCATGTCATTTTTAGAATTTCCACCATCTATCATTATCAGGAATTTAGCTCTTATCAGCAACAATTAATTGCCATCTTTTTTCCTTTGACAATGTTTACTGATTGTCTACTCATGTCAGTGACACTATTCTAAGTCTTGGTAGACAGCAAAGAGTAAACCAGCCCCAGTCCCTGCACTCACAGCTCTTGTGGCTGTATGAGGGGTGGGAACCAAGACCACCCCACAGCTGATGGCATTACACAGCTCAGCGGCAGCAGCATGCTGTGCTTACAACTTCTTTAGCTTCTCTTGTATGATGTTAAAGAGTATTAGTCCATTTTTTTTTCTACAGTTTTATTGATAAACATATAGCAATGAGACAGTTTCAAATCAAATCGGAAGTACAGTTTCCACAAATAATACACTGCATATATTATTCTTAGTG
>NW_004524636.1:6755857-6768324 GCF_000260255.1 Octodon degus
CTTTTAAAATACAAATTTTGAGGGAACAAAAGTATTATGAAAGGAGAATAAATTAGAATCAGAAAAAGGAAAATAAAGAATGAGAGATAGCAGTGTAGCACAACAATCAGAACAATCTCTGCGGAGAAAGAGTAACTGGGTAGAAGATGTAGATAACACAATGAAGAACATAAGCAGCCATCTTTCCTCTGTTCAGTCAAGTTGACAACCTATCCAAAGGTCCTAAAGGCTATGGGGTATCCTAGTAGTGTGGTCAATCACCATCTCATTTAACCCTAGATACAATCTTTACTTTCAAGAGGACTTTAAGGTTCTAAATCAAGAGGTAAAATGCAAAACTAAATGTTTCAATTCAAAGAATTGGGAAAGATAAGGCCAAAACAATTATATGTAAAGATAAATATTACAGGATAAATGATAAGTCAGGATTAGAAAAAAACCATTAGAGTCAACTAGAATCAGCAAAGATGGGGAAAGATTATAGTAGTGATTTTAGTTGACTCTAGTGACTTTCTTCTAATTTACTTACTAAGCTTCCAATTAAAAAAAAAGTTTTGCCCATTTAATATCCTTGAAACAAGAATTGAATATATAAATACTAAACATTTTAATAGAACACTCGCATTCATTTTCAGTCAATTTTATATTGTAAAAGTACGTTTCTTACTATGTTCGTCCTTTAAAATAAACTCCACTTAAATATATGAGCATCTCCCATAAAATTTCTCAACTGAGATTTGCTATTTTCTTCTGAAATTGATTAGTATTTTTATTTTCAAACGTATTGTACTGAATCATCACATCTGTAGACCTTCTGTGGAGTTTTTTTTTTTTTTTCATATTTTCAGACAATAGAAATACAGGTAGTTGGTCGTTATCTGTGTCTCCCAGGAGACACAGGTCCTTAGGTATTATAAATATTTCATCACAAGCTGCAGAAATGTTCATTTTGGAAAGAATTGGGCATCCACTTGTGAAAGATATTTCAGAAGTTTCAAAAATTATTCTGGAGAAATTACATTTTTCTCCTCCTTCTTATCATTTAATAGCATGCTTTGAAGTGCATCTACCCTCTAGGGAGATATGGTCTCTGTCCAATGGTGTTGCTACTCAGAAAGGGCCCCCACTGACCCACTGCACCAAACTCACATCCATTCTTTCTCTAGACCCAGTTTTTTAATCATATATGTATTTCGCTTTGAATTGAAAAATAAATGGTATCCAGGGCTGAATGACTTAGCAAACAAATGGTGCGTGGAAATTGCATAGCCATGTGCGCTCTTGAATTGTCTCACAAAATTGGTTTAATGAGAGGAAGACAACAATTAACTTTTTCCAATTATCATTCCTGTAATTCAACATCCAGTTGCTGAGTGTCAAAAGAGATTTCCACAAGTCCTTCAGGGGTCAATTAAACAGCATGACTAGAGTTTTAATGATCTCACCTTTTAAAGGGAATTTTACTATTTCTTTAGTGTGTCTTTTTCCATTTCAAAATGTTAGACCAGTGGCCATCACCTCTCCTTTGCTCCAAAAATGAGAAAAGAAAATATGCATTTTTTTCCACCAGAAATCTAAGGACTTTAAAGAACTTTTTATTTAGAGGAAAAGGACTGAAACATTCTAAGACCCAAGCATTTGGGGGTCAAAAGATACATCTGACTCTGAAATATTCCCTACCCACCTGTGGGGCATTAGTGTAATTATCATGGTCTCTGGTTCATTTTCTGTCAAATACAAATAATATTAGCTATTTTTATAAAACTATAATGAAAATCAAATGGATCAACATATGTAAAATGTATGTAAAATATGATAATAAATATTAGTTCTTTCTGTTTTTGTGATAAAATCCATATTGGAAGTTGAATTTTATTGACTGTGAAAGGTAGAAAAGTCAGGATTGTATCAAATTTACCTGCCAGGATTTTCAGTTTGTAGTGATATATGAACCAATTTTTATAAGGAATCTTGATCTCTCTTAACAGATTTTTTTCCCAAGGAATTTTCACAATTCACTTAGCATTTTTCAACTCATTATAGCTCTAAAGACAAGCAAAGACTGCCATGGGACACACCTAAAAAGTAGAGGAATGCTTGATGGTTTATTAAACGTTACCACATTCTTTGACTCTGGTAGTCTGTCCTAGTGAAATGTTCTGATTCAACTCTATTTATACTTTTTGCGTGTCAGAAACTACAACTTGTCTGTGGTATCTCCACCATTTTAAACTCCAAGTGTCCATAGCAATGAGCAAATTTGTGCATAGCGTCTTTTAAATACAGCTATCATAACTGAGTATACTTCTATACTAATGGAGTCAATACACTTTAAAGCATAAAGTAAAATGAAAATAGAAGCTGTAATGTTTTCCAGAGCTGTTGCGATAGGTTATCTTGCACATTCCTTGGTGTGCATCCTGGTTAAGGTGGGATGATTTTCCTGTTCAAACTTGAGTGATGTGGGCATGGGTAAGGCTAAGTAGGCGATGAGAAAGACTAACACTACTTTGTTATAGGTCCCTGAAACTGTGTTCTAAGACTATAAATTGGCAGTGTAAGTGGTGTGGTGCATTCTTCAATTCTCATTTTATACATGGCCAAATCAGGTGTCTTTATTTTGCCAACAAGAAGTGCAATAGACCAGACTTTTGGCTGAATGCCAGGCAACCCTTTTGCTAACTTTTTGCTGCTATAACCAAACATTGCATTGTGTCCTCTGAGATTACGAGATTGGCTTGGATCCTTGTAGTCAGTCCTCGCCAGGTTTTCATGCCCTAAGATTTTACATCGTCATGGTTACCTTTCCTGCCACTTCTTACTCTGGTGAACTTTTCGCTCTTGTTTACTTCTTGGTACTCTGCAGAATATAGAAGATACCTATGACAGTTTGAGGAGGGGTGTTGTATTACATGACAAAAGAGCAAATATCTGCAAATAAATATCACTTGTCCTGTTGTTTTTCTTCTTGAAAATCCACACAGTATTTATCTGTCTCTGTGATGAATTACCTCTTAAATTTCCTTGGCCTTCCAGCATGGTGATATGTCAGTCTCCCACAAGATTATCTGCCCATCATTTATTATCTTGGGTAAATTATTTTGAAGAGATTAATCTCAGGACAAAGGGGCTATCATCAGAGCTGAATAACAGTATCAATGGCTGTGACTTAATGTCAGGAAACTAATCTATCATTATCAGTTGTGAAAAAGGACACAAGCAGTTAATTTCTAACAAACTGCATAGTATTTATTGTTACTATTTGAGAACAGATTCATAGTTACTCTCACAAATATCCTTTTCACTTTTGTGAGTTGTAATATAAATTCTAATGTTGGAAAGGAAACAGAGTTGCAACAAGGGTGTTAAGGATAAGGCACCAAATTGGGCACTGTTGAGAGTGGATCTTACATGAGAACATCAAATAGCACTGCAGATTTAGCAGGGATGTATTGAATCTCCTATTTCTAGAACACTGATTGTCCAATGTAGATTCATAATCAAGGAGCAAATAAAACTACTCAATGAAACAAAAAGAGAAAATTTCGGCTTATACTGATAATCATTTCTGTCATGCGTTTAAGGTTATCTTTTGTGTGTATGTAAAGCACACACACAAACATTCTGAAATACACCCCCATATTCTAGGGTACCTCTCTCATGAAGAAGTGAATCTCATGGTAGAACATTTGCCTAAAAGGAAGGATCTCTGAGTTGGATTTACAGCATGACAAAAATAAATACAACCAAGCATAAAATAAAAAACTATATCCATTCCTTCAAATTTAATTTACTGCATCAATAGAGTCTGGAAAAAGGGAAGGCAGGTAAGTGCCAAGGCCATGTCATAAAAGGCCATGCAGCCTTCTCTCATTTGCTGAAAGATGGCTCTTGCAACCTTGAGTGGTGCTATGCAACTTGCAAATACCCTGAGATCACCATGTTGGGTAGCAGCTTAGCCTACAAGGACAGACCTCATGTAGGTACTTTCATGGATTGAAAGATCTAGTACAGCCTGCCTGGGTAATAAGATAGTGAAGAAAGAGGCCTTCAACTGATTCCAACTATTAGTATTCTGAGTCACTCCCAGCTATTTGAGATTTTCCAGTGAAGCTTCAGTTGTTATGGAACAAAGATAAACCATCCCTTGCCAAATTTCTGACCCATAGAGGCAAAGATAAGGCCTATTTTTAAAATTTCTAAGTTATATAGTGGATTATTTTGGCAGTAATAGTGATCTTGCTCACACTAGGCAAGTGCTGTGCCACTCGAGTCCATCTCAAGTACTCGTGGTGAATTTTAATGCAACAATAAATGATGTGAAATCTTAACAACATATTACTACATTAGGGCGTATGAGTAATTTATATATAAATCTATATTGTGATGCTCTATGAAAAATAAGTTTTACTGTTGGTGAGAAGTCTGGAGACCATTGAGCTAGGTAGTCAACTGTGGTCACTGGGCAAACAGAAGCTAAAGGTAGAGCTAGGAAGCTTATGAAATTAGATGGGCCAGTATGATCCAAGTGTAGAGAGAAAATATATTGTTTTCACAGAGAAAATACACTGTATTATGCAAACCAGTTGTCAGAAATCAAATCTGACCAGCTAAGAATTAATGACTATAGAGAGATCAGGTAAAACCAACCTGGTTGTTTCCATAAAAAATTTAGTAAGGGTCAAAGAAATTATTTTAAGCATTACTGTTACCTTTAAAAAGCTGATAGAAAAAAATAAAATTTTTTATGATAAAAAAGCCAATAGAAATTAGTAGCAGAATCATCTTAGCTATCTTGTATATATATATACACGACTTTTCCCCTTCCTTTTTTCTTATCTTTTCTCCTTTCCCTTATCTCTATTGTTCATTCCTTATGGTCAGTTTCTTTTCATTTTGCTGTATCTACTGTACCTTTCAGGGTTTTTTTTTTACTGTTTTCTTTTTTTTTTTGACATCAGTTATTTTATTTTAAGGAAAAAAAATAAAAACAATGGTACAAAATCTCAAAACAAGATTTTAGGAGAATAACAATGGTTAGTACATTGTGTATTGTTACTGCCAAAGTAGTTTCTCATGTTATAAGATATAGGCAAGAAATAATAAATAAACAACATAGGTACAAACCTCTGTTTTTTTTTAAAGTCAACAGAAATATACTTTTTAAAGTTTTTAATACTAGGAGAAGATATCATACAATGTCTTTTAAATAAATTGTAAGTCAAAGATACCAGATTTTATTTATTCTTTCAGGTTTTTACATTAGGGAGACAATATGATGTTTACACAATGTGGGTCTGATTTATTTTACTTATGAGTATAGCCTCTAGTTTTATCAATTTACCTATAAAACTGTCAATTTTATCTTTCTATATAGCTGAGTAATACACCATTGTATAAAAATACCACATCATTTTTTATCTATTCCTCAGCCTGAGCAACAAATTTGATGAGAACAATATTTGTATAACAATTGTTGCTAATTTCCTGTTCTTGTTTTGAAATTCTGTATCACTTCTATTATCTTATGGCACTCTGTTGTATTTGTCTTGGTTCTTGTTATTTGTTTTGTTTTTCTTCTCTTTAAAATTTTTTGATAAGGGATTTCAGAGACTTTGAGTTGACTTAGAGACAAGGACAGAATTTTATAACTGGCAAGAGCTGTGATATATTTTTATTTTTATTTATGTATTTTTAATAATGGGGATTGAGCCTAGGGCCTCTCACACACCACAAAATTGCTCTACTATTGAGTTACTTCTACTCCTCTCCCCTTTAAATACAGAAGTAATAGGAATTGAACTCAAAGGCATCATAAGACCCTGTTTCGCTAAACTGACCAGGTTGGTCTTGCACCTGTGATCCTTCTCCTTCAGCCTCCAAAGTAGCTGGGATTATAGGCATGTGACGCCACAGTCTTCATGTACTTTTGACCAAAATAAACTACAATCTGGTGAAACAATGGAAACCAATGAGTGACCTCCTCATAAAGATGGGAGAGAAGACACTAGAAGCAGCACTGAGGAGAACTCTGGCAAGTAAGAATTTTCTTGACCTGTTTTCCCTTAGGATCCTGTATGTTTCCTTCAAAGTACTGAGCAGCAATTTACATGCCCTAAAACTTCTCCATTAAAAGTGTCCAGTATGGCATAAAGCACAGTCACCATTATCTATTTCCACAATGATGTAATCAACTCAAAACCAAACCATACATATTAAGAGTCACTCTCATTTCTTCCTCCTCCGACCTCTGGCAGTCACTAATGTGCTTTCCAGCTCCAAGAATTTGCCTATTTTGGACATTCCATATAAATAAAGTAATACAGTGTTGTTTCTGGCTTCTGTCAGTTAAAATAAAGCATTCAAGTGTTATTTGTGCTAGGGCAGGTATCAGTCCTTCATTAATTTTTATGCTGAATAAAATATTTTGTTGTTTCAATAAACTGCACTTTGTCTACTTATTAACTGATAGAAACTTGGAATATCTCCTCTTTTACTGTGATGAGTAATATTGCTGCAAACATTAATGTACATAAATTTGATTATCATGTCTTTTTTGATATTTTGAGTATCACTGTATTTTATGTTTATTCCATATTCCCATAATAATAATGTTATCAATATTTCCAGAAATAATGATAACAAAGTCATAGGTGGTTCTAAATAAAAAGGAAATGTTTAAAATAGTTGTATGATAAATAGAAGAGGTGAAGGGGAATTGAATGGAGGTTAGGGTTTCTATACTTCTCTCAAAATGGTGAAATGTTTACACTAGTTAGTACAGTTACTTATAAGTAATACCTTGACCAACCACTAAAAGTCTGTTTTAGTTTCTGTGCTTGTTACTGGAACAAAATACCCAATGTCCTAGACACAAGCCATAGCATTCCACCCCTGGTGCTGTGGATCACTGAGTACTATAAACCCAATCTTGAGAAACAAATTCTCTGAGGCCATCACCATTCTGGAACATGGTGCTTTGGGGCTCTCTTCTTTCATCTTTGCAACTCTATGACTGAAAAGGCTAGAGGCCTGCTGGATCTTGTGATGTCTTCAGGCTAATTTTTTCAGAAATAGCTGACTTTTTCTTGTTAATCTCTTCAGTGACCAATTTTTCCTCTGTTCAATGTTTGCAGGCCACAGCTTATCTAGAACTTCCTTTCTGGCTAAATTCACACTGTTTTAAATTGCTGTGTTTGTCTCTTTGATCTTGATTCTCAACATCAATCTGACCAAAATTCTCCAATAGTAGCCATGCTAGCACCTCAATATTAGATTGCCTTGAAATTTATTCTGTAAGGTTAGTTTGATACCCTTAATCTTAATCTAAGTTAAAGCCTCTGGAGATGAGAAAACGCAGACAAACTTTCTGCCAGGGCATAACACATTATCTGGAGTCCAACAGTCAATGGAGTCTTTCCTAGCAAGAAATCTCCAGGCCTGCTCCTTACTAACAAGATTTCTATCAGCCTTCTGGTTTTCTGAGTGCTGGCCACAATCCCTAATCAAGTATAGCCTAAGATATTCCAACTCTGCTTTTTCAGCTGCCGTAGCCATACATTTCCAAACTCTCCAACTTCCAACAAGCCAGCTCCAAAGTTTCCTGAACCACATAAGGTATGGTCCTAGCAACAACCCCACTCTTGGTGTAAAATTCTGTTTTAGTTCCTTTTGTCATTTCTGGGCTAAAATACTCAACATCTACAAGTTAAGGGAGAAAAGATTTATTTAGTTCAGTTTGTATAAGTCTCAATCCATAATTGGCTGCCTCCAAGGCAGGGGGGGATGGGAGGCAGGCATCACAGAGGAGAAAAAGTTAACGGCAGGTAGAAGGCAGTACAGAAAGCAAATGAGAGACCTTAACAGCACCTTTATGTCTCTTTTATATTGCACTTAACCTCCCGATGTTAAGGCAGTGCCAAACTGATCAGTGGGCTGATTCAGTAATCGCGTATCCTTAATTCCATCATCATATGCTGCAGATCCAGCTACCTCTGAGAAGCTGCACCTGTGCCTGCATGAGGTTTCTGGAGGACATGTAGAGGCAAGCACAACAAATTACAAAAGACATGCAATTAAAATATAAATAAATGTGAGTTTATGTTCTAAAAAAAAATTCTAGAAAAAGACAGGAAAAAGAAAATGGAGAAACAAATAAATAAAACAGAACAAAAAGAAAAAAAAGTGGAAGATGTAAGGGTAACATATCAGTAATCACATTAGATGGTCTGTAAATGGTCTGAATGTAGTGATTGAAAGACAGATATTGGGCTGGCCAGGTAGCTCAGTGGACTAAAGCACCCCAGGTTTCGATTTGTGACATGAGGTGCTGGCCTTGCCCCCAGCGCCCTCTGAGACTGCCATTGAGACTGGGCTTGCTTCAGCATGACTGTATTCCCTGCATACATTAAAAAAAGGAAAAGCAGATAGTGGAAGATTCAATTAAACAACATGTTCAATAATATGCTATGTACAAAAAACTCATCTTACATAAGATACTTTAATGGAATTGAGGTAAAAATATAGAAAACAAAATGTGTAAATGTTAACAAAGGAAAACTAGGGTTTAGGATAGCATGTCATATAAAATAGACTACAGAAGAAAGAAAATTTCCAATGACAAAGAAAGATCTTACATATTCATAAAAGTACCAATCTCTATAAAGACGTAACAATTCTAAATGTGTGTGTTTCAAACAATAGAGCTTCCAAATACATGAATAAAATTGATACAACTGAAAAAATGGACAAATCCATAGTTGTAGTTGAAGACTTCAATACCCCTTTCAATAGCTCATTGAACAACTAACACAGAAAATTAGAAAATGTACATGAGAACCCATCTCTTGTCAGCCAACAAAATTCAATCAAAATTTTACAGCAATTCCAATTAACAGCAGAATGAACATTCTTTTTATGTACCCATGGGAACAAATCAATGTAAGAACATATCCTGGTCCTTATCAGAAAATTCAATGAGTTTAATGGAACTGAAATGATAAATCCAAACACTTGAAGACTAAGCAACATATCCATGACTGAAAACAAGAGGCTTAAGAAAAAAATTTAAATACTCAATGATGGATGAAAATAAAAATGTAACAAAGGCATGGAGGACACCTTACACATACAGTTAAAATATAAGTAAATAAATCCAAATTTATGTTCTAAAAGAAAAATTCTAGAAGAAGACAGGAAAAAGAAAATGGAGAAACCAATGAATAAAACAGAACAAAAAGAAAAAACAAAGTAGAAAATGTAAGAATAACATATCAATAATCACACTAACTGAAATATAAAAATTAATCTTGTATGCATAAAAAAATCACACTAACTGTAAATGCTCTAAATGTGGTGATTGAAAGACAGATACTGGGCTGGCCAGATAACTCAGTGGACTTATACCTTACACAAGGCTGAGAGGAAACTTTTAGTACTTCACACATGCATTAAAAAAAGACAATACCGTAAGTCAGTAGTCAGAGTTCCAACTTCCAGAACATCGATGATGAAGAGAAAATTAAATCTAAACCAAAGAGAAGAAAGATGATGATAAAAACAAGAAAGGAAGTCAGTAAATCTCAAAGTAAAAACAGCATCGGAAAACTCAATGAAACATCTCTTTTGTGGATCAACCAGTAAAATTGACAAATCTCTGACAAGAGTGAGGAAGAAAAAAATAGCAGCACAAATGTGCAATCCTACGAATAAATTAAATATCAGTATTGATCCTGTAAACAAAGAAAAGAATAAGAGACTGTTATGAATAACTCCAACACACAAATGTGATCACTTATATAAAATTAATCATCTCCAACCCCTCCCCCCATATTCTGTAGAAACTCAACCAATATGAAGTAGGTAATTCTTAACTGTAAAGAAAATTAAATTGGTCATTTTAAAACTCTCAAAATAGACAGCTTTAGGCACAGATGGTATCACTATACTTCAAACATTTGTAGGAAATGTTTAAAGAATTAACTGTAATTATATACACTGTCTTCCAGAAAAATGAAGGGGAATTTTCCTAGTTCCTTTTATGAAGCTAATATTATCCTACAATTAAAATTGAGCATTTTTAAAACACAGGAACTTATAGACAAATGTTCACATATACAGACAAAAAAGCCCTTAATAAAATATTAATAAATAAATTCAGCAATATAGTAAAATAATTATAAGTGTGGCTTATATTTTATAAGTATAATTATAATTGTTCATATTCAAAGATAAATAACATGAACCTCAATAATGGACTAAGGAAGAAAAATCACATAAAATCATACATATCAAGGCATTTGTCACAAAAGAATAGCACCTAGAAAATATATATATATATATATATATATATATATATATATATATATGTGTATATATATATATAGTATATAGTATATATATATGTGATATGTTTAAAACAGGGTCAGAAGACATGAAGAGTCATCAAAGAGGATATAAGATGGAATATGTATATATATATATATATATATATGTGTGTGTGTGTGTGTGTTTAACATCATAGCCCCATTAAGATAGCATTATACACCTATCATAAACATTAAAGAAGGATTTTTTTTTTTTTTGGCTGGCTCTGGTTGCCTTAAGTGCAGGTGTGGTATGGCATGTGGAGCTGGGGATTGGACCATGGTCCTGCAAGCCTGACTGCTTTGCCCAGGCAGGTGCTTAAACAACTGAACTAGCCAGTAAATCCCCCAAAATATGGAATGCTTCATGAATTTGCTTGTCATCCTTGTGCAGAGGCCATGCTAATCTTCTCTGTGTATTGTTCAGATGTTAGTGTATGTGCTGCTGAAGCGAGCACATAAACACTAAAGAAGAAAATGTTGATAACACCAAATGTTCATAAGTTCGCAGGGTAATTGGATCACTCATACATTGCTAAATGGGACATCCAATTCTACAACCACTTAGAAAGTAGTTTGGCAGCTTCTTAAAATGCTAAACATATAACCACTATACAACCTTGCTGTTACACTCCTGCATATTCATCCCAAAGAAATGAGGAATTGTGTGTCAGCAAAAGTTGTACACAAATATTCACAACACCAGTATTCACAACAGCACAAAGCCAGAAACATACAAATGGCCTTCATTATATAAACAGCTAAGTACTTGATTATATATCCATACCATGGAACAGTGCTGAGCAATAAAAACTGCTGATACATGTACAACCTGGATGGATCTCCGCAGTATTCTGTTGAGTCAACTAAGTCAATCCCAGAAGATTATATGTTGTGTGGTTTCATTTATGACAGTTTTGTTTGTGCTTGCAGTGCTGGTAATAAAAATCAGACCTTCATGCTGTAAGGTAAGGGTACATTCTCAGGGCCTCTATAACATGGTTGAAATGACAAAATTATTAAAAGGGAGAAAAGATTAGTTGTTGCCAGAGTTAATGCAGAAGGAAGATAAGAGGTTGTGGCTACAAAAGAACACCAGGAAGGGCCTTGAGGCGATAAGTCTTCTGCATTTTCACTGCATCAGTAACATTATCCTGATTGTGAATTTTCATTGTCTTGCTAAATTTTACATTTCAGGTAACTTAAATAAAGAATACACAGTAATTCTGCATAATATACATTAACATTGGTTATCAAAGTACAATTCTTTCTAAACAAAATGTTAAATTTAAAAAATATAGGTGGGAGTGGCCTGTGGAACACAGGACAGCTGTGATCTGTGGGCCAAATTCACGTGGGGTTGGGGAAGCTTTCTTGGTGCCATTTAAGATCTTTGGTGGACTCTGGGTGGCCTGTAGGATTCTGGTAAGCTCTGACCTTCCTTAGCTCCTAGCATATAGGCCTGAACCTTCCCCTGGTGCTGGTTCAAACTTTTAAGGACTTAGGTGGACTCTGAGTGGCCTGCAGGATGCAGGAGAGCTGCCATCTGTGGGATGGCAGTGCAAGCAGGCACAGAGCTTTCCTGCAGCAATTTAAGAACTTTGGCAGAATCTGCAGGACTCTGTCTGGGTGATTGCTGGGAGCTTCAAAAATGCCAAAACACAAGAGCAAAAGACAATGTCAATCCTCTAGCCCACCCAGAACAAATCCAGGAGACAAGAACATACAAGAACTTGGAGATCACATACCTGAAATCTTTGAAATGACAGCAACTGAAGTAAAGAAACAAGTCCTTCAGGCTACAGAAGAAATAAGAGCACAAATAATCTCTCAGGTCCAAAAAAAAGGACAGCAATAGTGAAAGAATTTCTCAGTACAACTAAAGAAGACATAGATAAGAAAAATAGAGGGAAGTACAAAAATGATGGAAACACTGAATGAACAGTACAGGAAAGAATTAGAATGCATGAGAGAACCAGGGAGATAGCTCAGTGGCATAAGCTCCTGCCTGGCAAGCACAAGGTCCCAAGTTTGATCCCAGGTACCACACACACACACACACACACACCACCACCACCACCACCACCACCACCACCACCACCA
>NW_004524636.1:6769028-6772185 GCF_000260255.1 Octodon degus
AAAAAAAAATTAAAAAAAAAGATATGAAAATTAATAAAACTCCACATAGCCACAATCACAATAAATCTATACCTAGACACATAATCAGGATCTCAGAAATTCAGCAAAAGAACAGAATAGTAAACTCTGCTAGGGAAAAGAAACAGATCACCTCCAATGGAAAGCCCAACAGAACCACAACAGATTTCTCAGCACAAACCATCAAATGAAGAAGAGCTTGGAGTGAAGTATTGCAGGTCCTGAAAGAAAATAACTTTCAACCCAGATTTATATACCCTGAAAAGCTATCTATCAAATTCAGTGGTGAAATAAGATTATTCCATGACAAAGAACAATTGAAGAAATCCATGACCACCAAACCAACCATACAAAGAGTACTGATTGATATTCTAGAAATAGAAGTGATCACAGCTTGAAGAACAACAGAAAGGAACTACAAAACAGAGCAAGTAATTAAAAATAGGGAAAATGAGATGGCTCAGTGGAATAAGCGCTTCCCTGGCAAGTGCAAGGGCCTGAGTTCAATCCCCGGTTCCACAAAAAAACAAAACAACAACAACAAAAAAAAAAAAACCCTGAATTAAAAAAAATAGGGAAAATGTACAGAACTTGTAACAGGAAAATAACATGACAAAGATAAGCCAATATATATCAGTTATAACCATCAGTGTAAACAGCTACAGTTCACCAATCAAAGGAAACAGATTAGCAGAGTGGAATAAGAAACTAAATCCAACAATATGCTGCATACAGAGAACACATTTAACTCAAAAGTAAATTTATGACTAAAAGTCAGGGGATGCAAAACAATCTTCCATGCTACAGGAAATCAGAAAAAAGCAGGGGTGGCTATCCTGGTTGTTGACAAAATCAACTTCAAACCAAAAACCATCAAAAGAGATAAAGAAGGTCATTACATTCTTGTTAAAGGAAAACTACAAAGGGAAGAGATAATAATTATGAATACATACATACCAAATGTGGGAGAACCATCCTAAACAACACAAATTTTAACACACATGAAAAATCAAATGAACAATAATACAATAGTAGTGGGGGACCTTAACATGTCACTCCCACAAACAGATACAATTTATCAAAACCTGTGGGATGCAATTAAAGCTGTCTTAAGAGGAAAATTCATAGTGGTAAATTCTCACATTAGGAAAATAGAACAAGCCCAAATAAACAATCTTATGCTACACCTCAATCTCCTAGAAAAAGAAGAGCAAGTCAAGCCCAAAGCCCAAAGAAGGCAGGAAATTATAAAGGTTAGAGCAAAAATTAATGCATTTGAGATGAAGAAAACAATAAAAAGAATAAATGAATCAGAGTTGGTTCTTTGAAAGAATAAACAAAATTGATAAACTCCTACTCAACATAATCAAAAACAAAGGGAAGAAAAAACCCAAATTCATGCAATAAAATATGAAAAGGGTGAAACCACTACAGGCCCTAGAGAAATTCAGAAGATCATCAATACCTAATCCCAAAAATCTTTACTTTCACAGGATGGAAAACACAGAGGAAATGGACAATTTCCTAGATACATATGAAATGCCAAAGAAGATATATAAGATCTAAATAACCCAATAACAAGAAACAAAATTCAAAATGTGTTTAAAAAAAACCCTACCAACAAAGAAAAGCCCAGATCCCAATGATTCACAGAAGAATTCTACAAGAAATTTAGAGATTTAATGCCAACTTTTCTCAAACTCTTCAATGAAATTTAAAGAGAAGCAATTCTCCCAAACTCATTGCTGGAGGCAAGTATTCTCTGATTCTAAAGCCAGAGAAAGATCCAACTAAAAAGAGAAATATAGGCCAATCTCTCTGGTGAATATAGATACAAAGATTCTCAATAAAGTACTAGCAAATAGACTGCAGCAAATCATCAAGAAGATTATGCATCATGACTAAGTGGGATTCATTCCAGGAATGTAGGGATGACTCAACATACGCAAATCCATAAATGTAGTACACCACATCAATAGAACCAAGAACAAAACCCACATGATTATCTCAATAGATGCAGAAAAAGCTTTGGACAAAGTCCAACACTCATTCATAATAAATAGAGAGTTGGAATAGAAGGTCTATATCTCAACTTGATATAAAAAAAAAATCTCTGAGAAACCAACAGCCAATATCATAGTAAATGGGCAAAAATTGAAGGCTTCAGTTTAAAAAGAGGAACAATACAAGGATATCCACTGTCTCCACTCCTATTCAATATAATTCTTGAAACATTACCCCGAGCAATTAAACAAGAAACAGAAATAAAAGGAATAAGGATTGGAAAAGAAGTGAAATTATCATTATTTGCAGATGGCATGATACTCTACATAGATGACCCCAAAAACTCCACCAAAAGTCTTATAGATTTAATCACCAAATTCAGCAACATAGCAGGATAAAAAATCAACACCCCAAAATCAGTAGCATTTTTGTACACAAACAGGGAACACACTGAGAGAGAAGTTAGGGAAACCATACCTTTTAAAATCACATCCAAAACAACAACAACAAAAAATTGAAATACTTAGGAATCTCACAAAGGACATAAAAGATATATACAGTGAAAATTATGGTACTCTGATAAAAAACATTGAAGAGGATTTGAGAAATTGGAAAAATATTACACACTCCTGGATAGGAAGAAACAGCATTGTGAAAATGGGCATATTCCAAAAATTGTTATACAGATGCAGTGCAATCCCAATTAAAATACCATTAGTGCCTCAGATAGCTAGATAAAACTTTCCTCAAATTCATCTGGAACCAGAAGAGACCCAGAATATAAAAAACAATCCTTGGAGACAAAGGAAAGGCAGGAGGTATCACAATCCCTGACCTGAAATTATACTATATAGCTACTGTCATAAAATCAGCATGATACTGGTATAGAGACAGACCTGAGGATCAGTGAAACAGATTAAAAAATGCAGACACAACTTCAAACACACTCAGCCACCTTATTAAGAGGCCAAACATGCTCACTGGAAGAAAGACAGTCTATTTAATAAATGTTGCTGGAAAAACTAGCTTTCCACATGCCAAAGTCTAAAACTGGATCTGTGCCTATCACCATACACAAAGCTACAGTCAAAATGGATCAAAGATTTTTTTTTAAATTTTATTTATTTATTTATTT
>NW_004524636.1:6772318-6778809 GCF_000260255.1 Octodon degus
GTCCCTGATGCTTTTGCTAAGCTTGTTCTAAGTAGGTGCTCTAGACCACTGAGCCATCTCTCCAGCCCGGATCAAAGATTTAAACATTAAAACAAAACACTAAATTTTCTGGAGGCAAGTGTATGTAGAAATCTTAAAGACATAGGGATAAGTAGAGATTTCATGAACAAAAAACAAACTGCATGGGAACTACTTCAAAGAATTAAGAACTGAAATCTCTTGAAAAGATTCCACACTTCAAAGAAAAATTCGAACACAGTAAAAAGAAAACCCACAAACTGGGAAGAAATTATTCTGCACCTCCAACAAAGGACTTCTATCTAGGACACATAAAGAGTTATTAAAAATCAGGCCCCCCAAGTTCAAAGATCCAATCCAGAAATGGGCATCAGAAATGAATATATGCTTCTCAGAGGAAGAAATACAAATGGAAAATAAATATATGAAAAAATGTTCAACATCATTGGTCATTCAAGAAATGCAAGTTGAAAGAACACTGAGATTCCATCTCACCCCAGAAAGAATGACTAACATCAAGAAGTCAGTCAATAACAAATGCTGGAGAGGCTGTAGAGCAAGAGGAATCCTTCTAAACTTTTGGTTGGAGTGCAGACGGGTACAACCACCATGGAAATCAGTATGGAGATTCTTTAAAAAGCTAGGATTAAAAAAAGCTGGGCTTGGAGGAGTCCCATTCAAGCCAGCTATTCCCTTCCTTGGAATTTTTCCAGAAGCACTGAAAAATCATACCACCATGATATATGTATAACACAAGTTTATAGCAGCACAATTTGTCATAGCTAAATCCTGAAAGTAACCCAGATTTCAATCAACTGAAGAATGGATAAAGAAGATGTATTTTTACACAATGGAGTATTATTCAGCTACAAACCAGGATAAATTTCAGTCTTTTGTTGGTATGTGGATGCAAGTGGAGAACATACTTTTAAGTGAAGTAAATTAGACACACGTGTGCAAACATCATATTGTTTCCTTAGTGTGGGAACCTGAAAGAGAAACAAGCAATCTGAAGGGTACAATGGGTATTGGGAAAAGAGAAGGAACTTATTCAAAAGGAAAGAGTTGCTGAGTTGAGAAGAGCAGGAGAGGGAGTAGAGGAAAGAGATATATCTGTGTATGCAAGCAGGATGGTTTGGACAACTGTGTTGTGCATTTCTGCTGGTCTATGGAAAGAAGCAATTAATGCTTTAATTTGCTTCATTTCCTTTTTTCACTTCTTTGTACTTTTTCTTTTCTTAATTTCTTATACATTTGTTTCTTTTTTATTTCTTCCTCAATTTTACTTGCATATGTCTGGTAATATGAATAACTGGTTTGAAGGGAACACTATGCATCACAACAAATACTGTTGAGTGAAAATCTATGTCACTTGTATTTTTTTCTGTTTTAATTGTACGCTCTTCAAAAAATTAAAATAAAAACTGTAGTTTGACAGCTAGAAATATAGTTCATTATCTGAGTACTTGCCTAGCATGAATGATGTCATGGGTTTGACGTCTAGTGACATGGGGGGGGGAGAGAGAGAGAGAGAGAGAGAGAGAGAGAGAGAGAGAGAGAGAGAGAGAGAGAGAGAGAGAGAGAGAGAGAGAATTGGAACTGATATCTGAAATGCTTCAGCTTTTGCCAGTTTTTTAAACTTTTCTTATTTTATTGATTAAAATTTTGATAATGTACTTATTCCAGTTGTCATTATTTTTATTGCTTTTCAATATCTTCAACATCTTTGAGTTATCTCTGTATTTGACTGAAATACATTCTCAAGTAGAAATTTCAGAAAATCTAGTTTAATCATTCCATGTTAGAAAGTACAATTTTTGTTTTACATTTACGCAGCTGGCAGTTGACTAAGTATGGTGTTTTAACAAAATATAATTTTCTTTCCTAGTTCAGAAAGTATTTATGCTAGTGCATGTCCTGCTGCTATGACAAAATAGCTAACATACACAACTTAGAGGAAAAATTTGTTTTGGCTCATGGTTTTGGAAGTTTCAGTTCATGATCTGTTGGTTCCATTACTGTGGGTGTGAGGTGACATAGAACATTATGGGCGATGGAAGGCATGGTAAAGTAATGCTCTGACCTCATGGTAGCTAGGAAGTAGAGAGGGAGGGAAAGACCTAGAGGGAAAGGGGTCAGGGATCAGATATAGTTGCCAATGTCACACCCTCATTATCTAGTCACTGTCTACAACTAGCACCACCTCTTATTTCTGTCTGTCTCAGTTACTTTTTCTCTCATTGCTGGGAGATAATACTCAATGCCCAAAATTAATGAAGGAATGATTTATTTAGCTTATAGTTAATGGAAGTTTCTGTCCACACTTAGCTGGCTCCAAGACAGAGTGGCACATGGCAGACAGTAGCAGTTCCTGGTGGGAGAAAACAGGCATCTCTTGCTCCCTTAGATTTTATTCAGGCTATCTGCCCAAAGGCAGGTGAGGGCTCACACCCATGATCCCAGCACTGGATTATGAATTAATCACAAAGTCTAGAAGTCACTGAACATTAGTCTTCTCACTTGCAGCTTCACACACTGCCCTTCAGGGGCTCATTGCTTGGCCTCCTGGGCCTTCTGAAATCTAGGTAAAAGCCTCTGTTTACTTAGAGCTCTTGAATTCTGCATGCACCTAAAACCACACCATGTGGATGATGCCAAGGTCTACTGCCAGCTGTAGCAGTAGCCAAGATTTCTTCTCTTTTGGCTGTAGGGGTCAACTGCCTGGATTGCCGAGCACTCTGACTCTGATTCCAAGGAGCAAATTCTCTATGCCACTGACTTTCTGAAACATGGTGCTCTGAGTCTTTCTCCTCAAAATAACTTTTTTGTAAGACTTTTCTGTCCACCACCCTTAATCTCAGTCTCAGGAAGTCTCTGGACACAAGCAAAATGCAGACAAACTTTTTGGTTAAGGCAGAACACATTGTCTGGAGTGCAACAACCAATGCAGTCCTTCTCAACAGAAACATTCCCAGCCTGGTCTTTACAGACAGGATTTCTGTCATCATTCTAGTCTTCTGAGCTCAGACCAGAATCTCCCCTACAGAACAGCTGAGGCCATTACAAGTGCTTCCCTTGTGGCTGGCATCTCTGAACCCTTCTTATCTGTTCCTATAAGTCATTCCCAAAGGTTCTTGAATGAGATGGTCAGGTTTGCCATAGCAATGACCCCACTGATTGGTACTAAATTCTGTCCTCGTTACTTTTCTCTCATTTCTGGGAGAAAATGCCTGATGCCCAAAAGTGCACAATTAGTGGAGGTTTCAGTCCATACTCCGCTGGCTCCAAGGTAGAGTGGCACATGGAAGAGGGCAGCAATTCATGGTGGTGGAAAACAGCAAAGAGAAAAGGGTAGAAGCAGCAGCTATGGATGATAGCAAGCCCTTCTCCCTTAGATTTTCTTCAGGCTATCCACCCCTGGACAGGTGCAGGGACTATCACACCCATAGTCTCTGCATTGGATCATGAATAATTACAAACTCCAGAAGCTGCCCCATGACTGCATGAAGGTTTGAGGTGACACCTAGACATAAACTATAACACTATCCCTTCTTGATAAGGCTCTTAGTTACAATCTCATCAGACAATTAATCCACTGATAATGTTAGAACCTCATAATAAAATTAGTGCCCCAAAGCTCTGTAGCAACCAAACCTTCAACACATCGACCTTTTAGGAGATTTGGTAAATCCAAACCATTTTTGACTCTGCTCTTACTGATGAGAAGGCTGATATCACTTTCATCTTAAAGGAGTTTATTTCAGGTATGAATCTTTTTCACTTACCTAGTCTCATTGCAGTGAGACTTCTGGGTAGAAGTTTTCTATTTGAATTTTAATAGCCAAAATAAGTTTATTGCTGTAATTTCTGTTGTTATTTCTATCAGTCTCCTGTTCTGCACCATTACTTTCTGGTTTTTCTTTCTAGAACTTCTACTATGTGGCTGTTGTCATCTCTCAAATAATCTTTGACGATTTTGAACTCTTCTTTAGTCTTCTGCTTTCTCTTTACATTTTTTTCTTTCATCTTGGCATTTCATAGCATCTTCCCAACTGAAGAACCAGAGTGAGAAGGGTTTCAACTAAATCAGATCGCCACATTCTTCACTGTAATTCTGCATCTTCCAGTTTATCTCGTGATCACCAGTAGAACATGAGCTGCCCCTGGAGTCTCTCTGACTTCACATTCCAAGGCTCTTGGGCTTTCTCACTCCACTTACCTGCACAGCCTCTGCTCTGTCTTCACTCCCTGAGATCCACTCTTGCCTTACAGATTTTCCACAGATTGTCCCCCCTTCCCCCAATTCTCTCAGAGGCAACTTGACCTCAACAGTCCCACTAATTCCTAAAGGGACTGATTAATTCCTAATTAATTCCTGCCTTCTCCCACAATACATGAGGAACTATAACGATCTACCTGCTTCCTTCATGGTCCCCAACATTGTCCCTTGTTTTTGTATTGTAGTTATTTTTTCCTGAATCTTCAATTTCTTCTTCCCACAAGAATGGGATTTTGTGTCTTCTTTTTAAAAAGAAATTTTATTTATTTATTTGTTACAGGGTCTCGCTATGCAGCTCGGACTTGTAGTGATCCTCCTGTCTAAGCCTCCCCAGCACTGGGAATACAGACATGCACCACCACACCAGGTTTTGGGGCTGGCATGGTATACGAAACTGGGAGTTGAACCCAGGTCCTTTCACTTGCCAGGCAGGTGCTTAGACCCCCAACCCCTGTGTCTGCATTGCTTTTTTATTAATGTAACTGATGTATTTAGCTTTGATAGTAAGATCAGGTACATAATAGGTATTAATTTAATATTCATTGACTGATTGAATATCTTCATGTCCTAGAAAATTAAACGATTCCTTTGTCTTGAAGCTCTTCAGTTATACATTTCAGTTGTTTGCTTCAAACTTACTTGAACTCTTCATTTTTCTTTAATTGTTGTTCCTTGTTTCTTGTTTTTCACCACTGCAAAATCATCTCATAGTACTCTGAAAACAGTGATTAGAATAATTCTAGGTTGTTTCACTTCCATTTTCTTAAGAGAAAAGATGAATTCTAATTTCTAATTCATTTAGTCATTTTCATTTTAAGTTACATAGAAATAGACAATAATCAAGACATGGCTGTCAGTGCCAGATACTTAAATCAAATTAGCATAAAGAAAAAAGATTTTGTTCTCTTCCTGTTTATATAATTGAGAAGTCCATGGGTACATCTGTCTTTATTTGTGGCTGAATCCCATATCTCGTTCTCTAACTTTTGAAGATACTCTCTTCTTTCTTGTCAAAATAGCTATTAGTGGCTGGGGAGAGTGCTTAGTGGCATAATGCCTGGCTGGCAAGCACAAAGTCCTGAGTTCAATTCCTGGTACCAAAATACACACACACACACACACACACACACACACACACACACACACACACAAAGAAATACAGCATAGCTGTTAAGAGGCTATGATTTCCTTCCTTTTGACAAACATGTAGTACATGAAAGTTTCTTCTGGTAGTTGTGGTAGAATAGTTTCACTGAAGATTCTGATTGTTCTGGTTGGTGTCACATCATTAATCTTAAACCAAAGTTTACAGTCGAGTTATTTGGAATTTTCTGACTTTTTTTTTTTTTTTTTTTTTAATACTTGAATCTCATGTTCCTGAGTGGAAAGATAAACAGCATTGTCCAAACTACATAAGTTCAGCTTTCCACAAGTATAGAGATTTCTAGTGTCATAGGAAAAGTCATAAAATTTTTGTGTCATACATATTCTTTTTGTATTTTGAGGAAAATAATTCTTATTTTTAGTCAAATATTTTAAGCTATAATTTCACATTAAACAATATAAAAGATCCTACCTTTACAAATATTCACTTGACTGAAACCAATTGACTATTTTATTGAACCAGTAAAAACACAGTCTTCACATTTGCATCTGGGCAGTTACTTACAGATCCAGGGAATGGTCAGGATTTCATTGCTTCTGTGACTTAATTTTTAGTGTGCCATAAACAGCATTTGCTTAATATGAGATTGGTGATAAGACGAATAGATCATGTTATTTTTTTAAGACCATGGAAGCAAAATTTTTCCTGGAAAACAATATCTTAGTTGTTAAATATGACAGTAAGAAACAAACTATAATAAATTTATTTTTAAAAGGTAATAAGTAAAGCAAGGAGCATACCGCACTGACACGATAGTAACATTTGAGTAATATTGTGCTGACAGAAACTTTGTTGTTGATATTTTAAGTATTTACAAATGTTTTAACTTATGTAATCACTTGGCATTTGATCTCGTAAAATCAGCAGAATATATGTCATTGTGTCTATTTATAAACCAAGACAACTCTATTCATTGTAGGTGAATAAAAGGTTTATACATAATATTACATAGCTTTTTATCATATTGTGTTAGAGAGCTCTGTGTTTCTATTTCACCTGTTAGGATCATGAACTACATGAGAAGTGATA
>NW_004524636.1:6779299-6786304 GCF_000260255.1 Octodon degus
CAGGGCTGGGGTTACAGGTGTCCACTACCACACCAGGTTTTGGTGGCTGCCATGGCACCCAACTGGCACAGCATGTGGTACTAGGGATCAAACCCAGGTCCTAGCACTTGCCATGCTGGCACTTACACCACTGAGCTCTCTCCCCAACCGGTCATACATATATAGTAACAGTGCGTGGAGCCCCTGAAATACTGTTCTGCAAGGTATGAGTTGAGAGAACCAGCAGTAAATAGGTGACCTATGTAAGAAAGGTGATTAGAGAAGGTCAAAAAAAGGATGATTACAAAGGTAGGGAGGAAAACCAGGCACAATGTAGGACCAAGGTCCTGGAAATAACAGCAGGGAGCTAATAGCACTCCTAGACCTGCACAGATAAGAAGTGAATTCCAGACCAACCGGAGCTGTGGGGACAGTACGATAAGAAGGGGATCCTCTTAAGGCCAGGGGTCAGGAGATAAAGCACCCTGACTTTACCCCTTTGCTCCCATCTCACCCTGATGTACCCCTTGGCTAAAACCAAGCAGGAGACAAGACAGCAGTATTCCCCTGTCAGTGTCCCACAGGCCAGGCAGACAAGTAGAGTAGAGAATGATGAAGAAGGACCCAAAGGAGTCAACAGAAGACATCCCACCCGTGTAGTCTGCTACTGTGAGCCTTAAGCGATAAAAGTGAAAACTCACTTCACCAGTTAAACTGCATTTTACTGATGATAACTCAGAAGGACCTGGTGTGCTTAGAACTGCTGCCCATCGTTAGCATTAACTTGTTCCTGTCAAGAAGCATAAACAGATGGAATCCATGGAGTAACGCTTCATTGCAGTTGCATACAGCCACCATTTGTGGCTACAGTCCTGGGTTCAAGAGGGCTGCTGCCTAGAGTCAGGATCCAAGATATTCCAAAGAACAACTGGTCCACTCTTCCCAGCAAGTGCAGACCTAGTCTATCCACTCTGTGAGTCATCATTTTTCATTAATTGAATGTGACAGTGCACTTGCCCCTCCTTTTTTAGAGAACAAAATATCAATTCAAAAATTGTTCCAACTGTGAACTCTAAACAGCGCAACACAACAGAAGCCAACAAACCCCTTTGGTCTATTTCTTCATGAATGGATTCTTCTGTATGTCCCAGTGAGTCCTAACTTTCAAATTCTCCACACTGCTTTCCCTGTCTATGCCAGCAGTTGTTTCCCCTTTAGTGTAGTTGGCTTGTTCTTTTCTTCTTCTTGCACCATGATAACCTCAGCTGAATTCTTGTGCGATGTGTACGCACAGAATATTCAGGAAGTGACCTGTATGAATTGCTTTCAGGTAGAAGAGAAGACTCAGGTTTCTGATATCAGTGTCTAAAAACTGGGATGAACTGGTTTCATCATTCCATGATCCTAGTGAACCCAGTAACCTTTCAGAATTTGATATTTACATCGAAGGTACTGTTGGGGCAGAGCTCAGTGGAAGAGTGTGTGGTTAGCACAGACAAGGCTCCAGGTTCAATCTCTGGCACACAAAAAAGAACAAAAGCAAAGAAGCATTCAACTTGTCTTCGTATGTTTTCAGGATTTTGAAATACCTAAAATACTATTATGAAATATAACCATAAATATACACTTGTCAAACATAAATTTTATATTAATATATAAAAGGTGATATATCTGCCTTTAAAAAAGCTTATTTATTTATTTACTTATCACAGGGTCTCACTACACAGCTCAGACTAGTAGTGATCCTCCTATCTCAGCTTCCCCAGCTCTGGGATTACAGGCACGTGCCATCATTCCTGGTTTCGGTGGCCGGCTCAGTGCAGGGACAGCATGGCACGCAGTACCAGGGATCAATCCCAGATCCTTGAGCTTGCCATCTAGGAACTTAGACAACTGAGCTATCTCTCCAACTCCTGCCTTTTGTTTTAATGAAGTAATATGCTTAATTAGACTGGACAAAGGATATTTTTATTTCAACCTATCATGCAATGCAGAATGAAAATGGAGAATTGTATTGAGGCAGGGATTTTTTTTGGTTTTGTTTGTAGTATTAAGGTTTGAACCCTGGGGTACTCTATCACTGAAATATATCCCCAGCCTTTTGTATTTCTACTTTTAATTTGAAATAAGATTTTGCCCAGGCTAGCTTTGAACTTAGAATCTTATTACTGCAACTTCCAGAGTAGCTGAAAGTATGGGCATGAGCCACTACACCCAGTTTATATACTGGTTTCAAGATTCAGCTTTCCTATATGAGAAATAGGAAAAGTGAGGGTATTGACTTCTAGAATTTTCTCTGGAACTCAAGGAAAAGAAGAAACAGTCTAAGAAAAATAGAAAAAAGAAAACAATATCGAGTGTCATAAATATGAAAGCTGCTCTTGAGCTTAGTGTAGTTGATGAGTCATACAACTTGTCATAACAATTTATTTTCATATTGCGTAAATGGTATGCTGTTACTCTTGACTAATAGTAGAGTCAGAATCCTAACTGTGAAAATGGAATTTTTCTGTTTTTCTACAATGTTTAATGAAAGATACAATTTGACTGATTTTGGTTGAGTATAAGCAAACCCTGGATTGGAAAGGAATGAGCATGAAAGAACTGATTAAAAGCAGTAGTAAATTTTTTTTAAGTACAGTCAGAATCTGGTTCAATAGTCAGGGACATACTCATGTTATTTCCACAAAAATGATGCATTGTAAATTGACTTCATTCTGGTTTAAAATGACTGTTATCATTTATTCCTTATGAATATATGGACTGACTGGACAGCCTCCCTAGTATTGGGCAGAAACAGTTGGATGTGCACAGTCAGCTGTGGATTAGAGGGACAGTTCTTTGACCTGGACTGGGTTAGCGCACATATCTGAGCTGGGTAGTTACCAAATGACCTAGGGTGGGATTCCTGGACACAAACAAGGTTTTGTGCATAGGATTTTCCAATCCCTCCAGCAGGACATCCATGGATTATTCTTCACAGTGCCTGGGCACAGCAGAAACATAGATTCAGCACTGACATACTTCACTTCAGCACTATTTTCCTAGTCCCAAGATCAGCCCAAATTTGAAGAGCACACAGAGACTTCAATGCTGGATGGCAGATGCTAAAAAAAAAATCGAAGGATGTGGATAGGCAGAGGCAGGAGACTAGGGCTGTTTTTGCATCTTGCTAACCAGAGTGTCTCACTTGAATTTCCTTATGAGTAATACTGAAAGGCTTACAAACATTTGGGAAGCTTTAGTGCATTGGACATTGCTACACTAGCATGCCACCACAGCAAGCAAGCCAAATTTGTACTTAAAGGGATCTGTAATACATGCCAACTATTTTTATGAACATACAAGTTTGGCTGACTTACATTTTCTAACAGCTGGAACATCCTTTCTGTGTTACTCAAGCAATCAAATTAGATGTGGTAAGTAGTAGTGTGACCTCTTCCCCAGCCATCTTTTTCACAGCATGACTTTGGAGTTATTTATTTTTACATATTGGATTTAATCTACAGAACGAACTTGCCATTATCTGAAAGTGCCCATCTCACTTATATCAATTTTTGGAAGGAGAAAAGGTATCTTCACTTACTCATATTTGAAAGTGTGGGTACCAATGAAAAGGGCAGCTATACAGCACAATTATTTGTACGTCTCAATATTAGGAAGTGTGGGAGGGGGAAGGTTTTACAGTTTCTTTCTTTTGTGGCTGTAGGTGACTTCTTTATTTAAATATGGAGCTCCTGGGAGAATTTAGATTAAAGACAAAACATTTTGGTTTGGCCTTTGTTACTTATAAAGTGTCTTGCTTGTATAGGTATTGAATATGGAACAATTGAATTAAAGAATGTCATTGGGAAAATTAAATGGATAATTACAATGAAGCAATGACATAAAATATGTATATATATATATATATATATATATATATATATATATATATATATATAATTAAGAGTAACTACTATTCCACTGATGCTTTTTAGATATTTTAAGGTACAGCGGAGGCAGCTGCTCAGTAGGATTGGTGCTACGTTTGTTCCTAGGACAAGGTTGGAGATCAGAAAATGCAGCAGTACTACATTTGGGGGAGTCCAGCTTCCTAGCTGGTCATGAGTTAGGAAAACAACTTTACATGTTGTTTTCAGTAGTCTTAGCGGAATTTAACATGGTAGAAAGGGTGTGTGTGTGTGTGTGTGTGTGTGTGTGTGTGTAGTAGAAATTACATCAAAAGAATTGTCATTATTCAAATAGTCCTTTGTCTAAATTTCTGGTTAGAATTCTTACTTCTCTCAATTTTACATCTCTTTGTCTGGTTGAATTCCTCTTGAGTCGAAAGACTTGCACTTACCTTCTTGCTATGTGTGAAGATTGATCTGATTTATTTGTTGTTGTTTTAACCTGGGGCTTGTGCACCAAGCCACATCCCTAGTCCGGTTTTTACTTTTGAGGTAGAATCTCATTTAGTCACTAAAAGTCCCAGGTTGTGCTTGAGTCTTCTGTTCCCCTTCTGCAGCCTCCCGTAGGGCTGGAGTGACAGGCATGCTCCCTCACGTGTGGCTCAAACTGAACTCTTGAGCAAGCCCTAAGTTCAAGAGTTCTGTTTTGGCTTTAGTTTGCCCAATAATATTGTCTATCTTAACATCATACTCACTGGATTCATTTCTTTACTTCAGTGGAGTATCTGTGACTTTTTAAGGTAATAGTCATTGTTAAATACTGTTAGGGAAAGATGAACAAAGATTCAAATACTAATTCCTACATTACTAATTACATGGTATTGATAAGCAGGTAGGTTATGACCCCACTTTCCTCATATTTATTTATTTATTTTTGAGGTATCCAGGATTGAACTCAGGACCTTGAGCTTGCCATGCAAGCACTTATTCTACTGAACCATCTCCCTGGCCCTCCTCACTTTTATATAAGGAATAATAATGTCACTTATCTTAGGATAGTTGTAAATAGAAAGGTTTCAATGTGTATAAAATAAACTTTTAGTAATCATTTTGTAAATAATGATAAAAGGCACCAATATCTTGACCCACGGGAATTCTTTGGAGGATATACAATTAGTGTAAGAGAAAAATACTAAAATCATCAATACTGCAGTTGCCTACTTAACAGCCAAACACGATTACCCCGCAGGATGAGCCACATTGCTAAGCTCTGCTCATGCGCAGGCACAAGGAGCACAGGCTTTTTTTGTTCCATGTGTTAAATTGACAACTGAAGGTCACCAGGTATTTGTGGACAGTATTTGGCAGGAAAAATAAAGACAAACATGAAAAAGCAATGAGGTAGAACAAAGACTAATCACTAGAAGACTTTCCTAAAGTAGGTATTATGAGACATTGAAAATGAGACCAGGATGCTATACAAATGACTATTCAGGGAAGGTGAGATAGCTCAGCAGACTAAGAGCCTGCTTAGACAAGCTCAGGGACTGGGGTTTGATCCCTGGCACCACATGACATGCCAGACCCATCCCAATGGGTGCTGAGTCAACCGCCGCAGACCTGGCATTGTGGCACACACCTTTTATTCCCATTGTGGGGAAGCTGAGACAGGAGGATCACTATGAGTCTGACTGTGTAGTGAGACCTTGTACCAAAGACATTTTAATAATAAGAAAATATTGGGCTGGGGAGGTAGCTCAGTAGAATAAGCGCTTCCTGGCAACGGCAAGGTCCTGAGTTCAATTCCAGGTATTGCAAAAAAGAAAAAAGAAAATATTATTTGGAGAATAAAAAGTGCTCTTGAAAATCAAAACCAGGAAGATAGAAGAAAAACTGTGACAGAAGAATTAGAAGAAAAAATAGAAAGTTCCACAGAAAGTAGAGAAAAAAGATAAAGACATGAAGATAGAAAAATAGATAAGAAAATTAGACCATCTTAGAAGGCCTGATTTCTAAGACATAATTTATTTCAATAGAGACAATAAATAATCAGTGAAATAGCTCTAGAATGTCTTTCAGAATAATAAGACATAATTTTCTAAACTAAAAGAACCTAATGAGTGAACAAAATTAGTGAAAAAGCATAAGAATAAAAAAAAAATTCCAAACTCATAAGATGTAGAATTCTGGAAATAAAATTCCAGTTCCACAAATTTCCAGGGAGTTGAGGGAAGACCCAAAGAACAAATCATTTCCATATGGAGGGTCAAGAAAGGCAATCAGATGTCTTAAAGTGCAATGCTGGTAAAAGACAATATGAGAAAGAAAGCCTCCCAAATTCGAAGAGATTCTGATTTCTGATCTTGTTGAGAAATCTTTCAATTAATTAATTAAAAAAAAAAAAAAGCAGAGTTAGGACTTTTGCAGACGCATCCATTTTCAAATAACATACCGTAAACTCACTGCTGCCTTCTCAGGAAGCTTCATAAAGATAGAAATCTCCGAAGCAAGAGGGTCATGCAAAATAAAAGCATGAAATGGGAGGTCCAACACAAGAAACTGGCAGGCCAGGGAAGGGAGAACTTCCCAAATGGTAATGAATTCAATCAGAGTAACAGAATTCTCCAGAAAAATCCTCTTCAAGAGCTGGTTGAGAAAATAAGAACATGTGTGCATGAGCTATGGGGAGCTTTCAACATAGAGGTCATTTCTGTCTTCAATTAACCAAACAAGCTGATCAAATGATAAATGAAGGTACACGGAACCAAACATTGCACAGGAAATGAAAAGCAGTCATAGAAGCGGTATAGCTCAGGCTCAAATGTGATTACATAAATGTATATAACATCTTATAATTATATGTCGATAGAAACTATAACGACAACAATATAAGCCTGAAATTTCGAGGTAACTAAAATTAAAAGAAGTCCATATTTATGGTGGAATAATGAGGGGAGGGGAAAGATGAGAAGATGATGAAAAATGCAACTTTCTAGCCAGGGCGGGGTGGGGGGAAACGCACCTGTGATCCCAGCACTTTGGGAGGCTTGAGCCCGCAGGATATCAGGTTCCAGCCCAGCCCCCTGGCAACTTTGTGACTTAGAAGCAGACCTCAATTTTTTTTAATTTCTTT
>NW_004524636.1:6786934-6787831 GCF_000260255.1 Octodon degus
CATCAGCATCATCCAGCAAGTGTTCTCTAGATGGGAAGCCTGTTTTTCTGTGAGCACTGCAGTTCTTTGTCTAACCTTTATCTGTAGATTTTATCACACATTCTTGAGAACCCAAATGTATTAAGCAACTTCATAGCAAAGGCTAGTCAACAACAAAGCAGTGACCAATTTTCTCCTTCTGTCTGATTCCCAGGAATGAAAAACAGAATAAAAATAAATGACATATTTTATTACTAAAAAGTGGTATGCTTCTAAAAAGGGAAGAAGATAATAATGGGTCTTATTAAAATTTATGAAAGCTTTTGACTAAATGGGGGATCAAAAACTAATATACAAAGGAGACAAATAATTGTGTGAATAGTTAATCATAATTAAAGGTTCAAATACAAGAGCTAGCAATTTATAATCACATGGAGCTCCTTGCAATGTGGCACCGGTCAGTGTGCCATGAGGATAAAGCCAATCTTCTCAACATTCAGGGATGAAGAAGAGGGAAGGGATTAGGCTGGATTAGCTCTCTGAGTACAGAAATTAAGCAATATGTTAGCTTCCTACTGTAGTTTAATCTTGATTATCCACCACAAAACAAAAAAATATATTCTCATATGGGTAACCAGGAGATGGCAGGTGGCATAGACAAGGATTTTAGCTCAACTTCAGCAGTCCATCAAAGCTCAGCCCACTACTCTATTACACAGTGTTACCCTGAGCTATTCCATCAAACATAAATGTTTCAGAAAATGAAACCTAAGACCCTTATCTACAGGGTACTATGATTATATGATTATTTTATGTATGGTAAGAAACTGAAAGAGTAAATAAAATCCAAAAGATACAACAGGTATTGTGAAAGGGAAAGAAACTGTTTAAAAGGAAAGAGCAACTGGGATGAGGGAA
>NW_004524636.1:6795725-6806912 GCF_000260255.1 Octodon degus
AAAAAAATAGAGGAGAATAGAAAAATGATGGAAACATTGAATGGGCGATATGGAAAAGAAATACAATGCATGAAACAGATTCAAAGAGATATTCAAGAGATTAAAAACTCAATTAAAAATTGGCAAAACCATCTGAATGAAAATGATGATAGACTTTCAGACCTTGAAGATACTGTTGAAGCTAGTAAAAAAGCAAGAAAAGATCTCTTAAAGACAACTTGGATGCAGAAAGTAATAATTCAGCATCTGCAAGATGATACAATGATGAACAACATAAGACTAATAGGTATCAACAAGAAAGAAGGAGTCAACACAAATGATATAAAAAGAATATGGGCAGAAGTAATAGCAGAAAACTTCCCAAATATGGCGAAAAAATCTGACATTCAGTAACTGAAGTATATAGAACTACAAATAACATCAACCCAATTAAAAACATACCCACACATATAATAATCAAGATCTCAGAAATTCAGCACACGAACAGTATTCTAAAAGCCACTAGTGAAAAGAAACAAATCACATTTTAAAGGAAAACCCATGAGAATAATGTCAGATTTCTTTTCACAAAACATCAAGTCAAGAAGAGGATGGAGCAAAGTACTGCAAGTCTTGCAAGAAAATAAATTCCAACCCAGATTGACGTACCCTGCAAAAATCTCTTTCAAATTTAATGGAGAAGAGAAATACTTCCATGACAAAGAACAACTAAAGAAATTCATGACAACAAAGCCAAACCTACACATACTACTAAAAGATATTCTAGAGAGAAATCAAAATGAAAACAACTCCATGAGTGAAAATGGAAAGAACACACCAAATAGGGCAAACAGTTAAATGCAGGGGAAAAAATACATAATCAAGAGCAGGTAAATAATATGTCAAACATAAGTCAATACATCTCATTATAACCATCAATGTAAATGGACTCAATTCACCAATTAACAGAAATAGACTGGCAGAGTGGATTAGGAAGCAAAATCGTACAATATACTGTATACAAGAAATATACTTAATTCATAAAGAAATTCACAGTATGAAAGTCAAAGGATGTACTAAGCAAACACAGGAACACCCAACTATATAAAACAAACCTCAATGAACGTGAAAAATCTAATATCCAATAGCACAATTTTAACAGAAGACCTTAACACCCCTTATCCCAAAAAGATAGGTCAAATAGACAAAAAAATTAGCAAAGAGGTAGCAGAACTGAACCAGAGCTTTGAACAAATGGATTTGATGGACATATACAGAGTGTTCCACCCAACGACAGCTGAATACACATTCTTTTCAGTTGCATGTGAGACATTTTCTAAGAGACCACATACTGGTCCATAGGTCATGCTTAAATATATGCAAGAAAACAGAAACAATCCCAAGCATATTATCTGACCACAGTGCAATGAAACTGGAAATAAATGACAAAAGAAACCACAAAACACTATAAACAGATGGAAATTAAATCACACTCTCCTCAGCAACCAATGTGTTAAAAATGAAATTAAATAAGAAATTAAACGATATCTACAGTTCAATGAAAATTCAAGGACAGACTATTGGAATTTGTGGGATACAATGAAAGCAATTTTTGGAGAGAAATTTTTATCTGTGAACTCACACATGATGAAAACAGAATGGGAACAAATAAATACCCTAATGCTGCACCTCAAGCTTCTAGAAAAAGAAGAGCAAACCAAGCCCAAAGCCCAAAGAAGGGAGGAAAGTATAAAGATTAGAGCAGAAATTAATACAATTGAGAAAGAAAACAATACAAAGAATGAACAAATCAAAAAGCTGGTTCTTTGAAAGAAGCCCCTAGCTAACCTCATCAAAAAAAGAAAGGAAAAAACCCAAATTCAAGCAATAAGGAATGAAAATGGCAAAATTACTACAGACCCTGTGGAAATTCAGAAGATCATCAATAGCTACTTTGACAATCTTTACTCTCACAAAATTGAAGACACAGAAGAAATGGACAGATTCCTAGAAAGGTACCAATTACCAAAACTGAATCAAGAAGATATAAGAACTCTTAATAACCCAATAATAGCCAATGAAATTCAAAATGTAATAAAAACCTACAGACAAAGAAAAGTCCAGGTCCTGATGGATTCCCAGCTGAATTCTACAAGAAATTTACAGAAGATTTAATCCCAATACTTCTCAAACTCTTCAATGATATGGAAAAGGAAACAATATTCCCAAAATCATCCCAGGAGGCAAGTATTATACTGACACCAAAACCAGAGAAAGAATCAACTAAGAAAGAGAACTACAGGCCAATCTCCCTCATGGACATAGATGCAAAACTTGTCAATAAAATCCTACAAATAGAATACAGAAAATCATTAAGAAGATTATACACCACAACCAGGTAGGATTTATCCCAATGATGAAAGGATGATTAACATATGCAAATCTATAAATGTTATACACTATATTGATAGAGCCTAATCCAGAAACCACACAATCATCTCAATTGATGCAGAAAAGGCTTTTGAAAAAGTCCAACACTCATTCATGATCAAAGCCCTACAGAAAATTGGAATAGATGGCCTATACCTCAATCTGATAAAAGCCACCTATGACAATCCAACAGCCAACAAGATTCTAAATAGGAAAAAATTGAAATATTTTATTCTCAGATCAAGTACAAGATACGGATGTCCTCTATCGCCACTCCTATTCAATATAGTTCTGGAATCACTAGCTAGAGCCATTAGACAAGAGAGAGAAATTAAGGGAATAAAAATAGGTA
Organism: Octodon degus; assembly: GCF_000260255.1. NCBI lineage: Eukaryota > Metazoa > Chordata > Mammalia > Rodentia > Octodontidae > Octodon > Octodon degus. The sequence goes on from NW_004524636.1 coordinate 6,798,487, forward strand.
AAGAAGAAGTTAAACTGTAATTATTTGCAGAAGACCTGATACTTTACTTGGAAGACCAAAAAAACTCCACGAAGAAGCTCCTAGAATTAATAAACAAATTCAGTAGCATAGCAGGTTACAAAGTCAATACACAAAAGTCAATAAAATTTCTCTACACAGATAAACACACTGAGAGAAATTAGAGAAATAATATTCTTCACAATAGCACTATGAAAAACGAAATACTTAGGAATTAATCTAAAGAAGTAAAAGCTCTATTCAATGAAAATTAGAGTACTCTGAAAAAAGAGATCAAAGAAAATTTCAGAAAATGGAAAGATATTCCTTCCTCCTGGATAGTAAGAACCAACATTATGAAAATGACCATGCTCCCAAAATTTTTATACAGATTTAATGCAATCCCTATCAAAATACCACCAACATACCTTACAGATCTAGGGAAATCATTCCTAAATTTTACTTTGAACCAGAAAAGACCTAGAATAGTAAAGGCAGTCCTGGATAACAAAGGCAAGGCAGGAGGCATTACAATCCCTGACTTGAAATTGTACTATAAAGCTACTGTGATAAAATCAACATGGCACTGGCAAAAAAATAGACCTGAGGATCAATGGATTAGAATAGAAGATACAGATACAGTTACAAACATACTCAGCCACGTTATCTTTGACAAAGGGGCCAAACATATTCACTAGAAGAAAGACAGCCTCTGTGGCTCTCTACATGCCAAAAACTAATATTAGACCCGGGTCTATCACCATGCACTAAATTAAATTCAAAATGGATTTAAGATCTAAACATTAAAACAAATTTTACATCATTGAAGGATAAATTAGGTGAAAATCTTGAAGATATAGGGGTAGGCAAATATTCCATGAACAAAAATCAAACTGCATGCAAAGTACTTGAAAGAACTAATAACTGGGACCTCCTCTTACTGAGAACTTTCCGCACATCGAAAGAAATTACCAACAGCATGGAAAGACAACCCACAAATTTGGAAAAAAATTATTTACTAATAATCACTCAGACAAAGGCTTTTTATCTAGAATATATAAAGAGCTAAAAATATTATGGCTCCCAAATTTAAAGACCTAATCCAAAAATGTGCATTAGAGATGAGTATACATTTATCAGAAGAAGAAATACAAGAGGCAAACAAATACATGAAAAAGTGCTCCACGTCACTGGCCATCCAAGAAATGCAAGTTATAACAACACTGAGATACCATCTCACCCCAGAAAGAATGGATATCATAAAGAAATCAACAAACAACAAATGTTGGAGAGGCTGAGGAGTAAAAGGAATCCTGTTCCACTGCTGGTGGGAATGTAGACTGGTACAACAATTATCGAAATCAGTGTGGAGACTCCTCAAAAAACTAGGACTGGAAATTCTATTCAATCCAGCTATCTCCCTTCTGGAAATTTTCCCAAAAGATCTGAAAACATCGTATCAGAATGATATATGTACCTCTATGTTTATAGCAGCACAATTTGTGATAGCTAAATCTTGGAAACAACAAAAATGCCTAACACCTGGGAATGGATGAAAAAGATGGGGAATCTTTATACAATGGCATATTACTCCGCCAAAAAGAAAAACAAACTTGAAGCCTTGGTAGCTAAGTCGATGCAACTTGAGGCTATACTCATAAGTGAAATAAACCAGACCCACATGTGTAAACAAAATAAAAACTGAAAGTTATAATAGACACAGATAAATGGAAAGTAACAGCGCTTAAAGATTAAACAACAAAGAGAAAGGAAAAAAGATAGGAAAAGTGGCAGGGGCAAAACTATACATGTATATGTATATATGGCTAAGGCAACTGTCCTAGGAATTTCTATCAGTTATTTTAAAATAGCACTTAATGGGTAAAATCTCACTTTGACTAACTCTCTATGCTGATATCTGTTAACTAAGCAACTACATTGAGACCAGCAATGTGTAATACTAAAAATGTGAAATACCTGTCATCTAGGTCTTCAGAATGTGTACTGTTTCTAATGTCATATTAATTATTGCTAAACTCTAAAGTACATTTTTTAAAAAAAAAAGTTAATAAAAGAAAATGAGAGACAAAAACAAAAATTTAAGATTTCTTGGAAGCACGGGGTAATATTCAATCATATGTCCCATCTTGCATAACTATATCTGATAACCTAAGGAACAGATTTGACGATAAACATAGAAAATATATCAATCATTGTTAATCAGTTATTCTTATTTTGAAAACCTGCAACATATGTATTAGTTTATGTTAGCCTATTTCTGTCTTTGTTTTTGTTGTTCTTGCTCTTCTTTTTACTCTTCAAAATAAAACAAAATTATAATAAAAAAATCCGTGGAAGAATTGCCATGTAGCTTTTCCAAATTTTATCACTCATTCTGTTTCAGCAATGGTGATTGGAAATTTTACATAAGAACAGCAGATTCAGATGTGTAGAATTTAAGTTCAGGTCAACATGGAGGACAACTATTACTCCAAACAAACCAATAGGCAAGAAGTCTTTGTTTTTTATGTGAAGCCATTCTAGTGTTCAAAAGCATGGAAATAAAAGAAATCTTCAGGTTTTGTTGCCTGCAACCATACGTATCACTGGAGAACCAACACTTGCTGGTTTTATTTGAAGTGAGAGAATGAGGGGGTATACTGGGGTATATTTTTGTACAAGAGAGAAGATACTTATGTGGAAGAGAAGCCAACTCATGAGGATTGTGATTTGATACTTGTGTGTCTGCCTGTGTCTGAGGGCTCAGAGATGACAGGATGGGACACAGTGAAGGGACCGTTCCCCCTCAGACTTCTTCCCTAACACATGCTTTTGTTCTGTGAAATCCAGATTCTGCCCAGAATGCCTCTCCTTCAACAATTTTGGATCTGAGCTTCCAAATTCTTTTTTGAAATGGTTTTTAAGGCAATCAGCCAGATTTCAATGAAAGCCTTTGCTTTAAATGAAGGGTAAAGTAGAGCTTAAATGAATATAAGGTCATTTTTCAAGAGGAAAAAAAAAATCACCCTTTTGTAACACAACTAAAATAATATGAAAGCTTTTTTCTTTTGTCTGCTAGAACTCAGGGAAATATATTGTGCCATTAAGAAAAGGTTCAAACAAGAGTCTCCAGAGAAGGAAATCTATGGCTCTCTTCCACGTGCTGGTGATAATTTTAAGTCGTCTTCTTTTGGAGATCTGCCTGTTTCAGTATTTCACTGGAGAACAGAACTGATTGAGTCAGATCTTGGCAATTTCAGCAAGATACATTTTCTTATTTACCACTTGAGATATGTAAATGTTCTCTCTTATGTTAATGGGAGATGTAATGGTAATCATGATGTCAATGACATTTATTTTTTGGCTTAAAGAGTCTATAAATATGTCTCTTCTTTACTTATCTGCACTGGACAAATGAGCAAGTCATCAGGGTGACCTTCTTCCATTCTTGTTCAGGAGCTCAGGCTAATGGAGGCTCCATTTTCCCAGCGATGTGGCTTCCAAGGTCACTGTGCTGATCATCTTCACCCCAGGCAGCCAGGCTGGAAGAGCAGGGAACAGGACACATAGATGTTTTAATGCACCAAAGGCTGTTTTCTGTAACCCAGATGTCATTATTATAAGGCCGATGCTGGGTGGGTTTTCTTCATATCTTTCTATTATTTTAAAAAAGAGAAATCCTAATTCTTAGCCACAATTAGAACTCATTTATTCATGTGGACAACTTCAGTTTTAGGAATTTAGAGATAAAAATGGATATGATTAAAGTCTATGCTCCATGCAGCCAAAAAGAAGTTGACTAAATCATAGACCACAAAATTAGGATGCTATCTTTGAAGACTGAAAGAATTATTTTAGGCCTCATAAAGGCAGAATGGTATAATTTTAGATAGTTATAAGTGGCTTAACTACTATTGATTAGCACTAACTATGTGACAGGGACTTACATATGTGATTTTATTTGACCTTTATAGTCACTCTTTAAGATAGTTTTGCATGGTTATTAAATTTGTAGGGTGGATAAGCCAAGTATATGAGTTGAATTTGTGCTTCTTTCATTTACTTGCTGGAAATTTTGGAACAAATATTTAACCTTTCTCTGACTCAGTTTTTTTCAGCTATAAAAAAATAGATACTAACAATAACTCAATTCATAGGATTAGTGCAAAGATTAGTGCATTAAGAGTATGAAACTCTTAAAACAGTTCCTGGCACATAATGAGCATTCATTATTACTATTATTTTCCATTTAGCTGTATTAGCATACTGCATTTCAAAAAGTGTAAGAAACTTGTCCAAGGTCACAGAGCTAGTACTAGGCAGAACTGGTTGTACAAAGGTAGGTCCATTCAAATCAGAGCACCTGTCCTTCCTGCTGCAGCAGGCCTCAGATGAGTGAAGAAAAATTGGGAATAATTGTGTTACATTCAGGTTAAAAGGTGGGAGAAACCGGTCAGATCTGTCTTATAAATTCGTGAAGTGATTACTGTAATGTTTGAGTTAAGTTTCTAAAATCAGAGTTCTTCTTAGGTCTCCATCTCAGGTCTTAAGTATGACCTTGAGGTTAATTTTCTTCTCCAAGCCTCACCTTCATAATCAGTACAAACAGGATGTAATAATTTATCCTTCTGATCAATTAAGAGCAACACTAAAGATTAATCAATAAAGATATTCATTAAAAGACTTATTAGGAAGTCCAGAGGTGATTCAAATGTTGAGATTCCGGAGAGGAAACAGGTTTTTTGCATCTTTCTATTTCGCTTTCTGTTTTACATGAGGTTGACATGGAGAAGGAGGATAGGAGGGAGGAAGAAGGGAGGGAAGGACAGAGTGGAGAGAGAAGGGGAAGAGAGGAGAGCAGAGGAGAAGGAGGTATTTTTACCAAATAACCCTGTCTAGCTCTTTTCTCAGATCTGGGTCCCATATGCACCTTCTAAACTAAGATACAGACAGAGAATAGTGGAATTGCTATATTTGGTTTAAACCAATCATAGTTCATCCCTTGGAAATTCCCATTTTCCTAAGCGCAGTTGATAGCTCACCAAAATCTAGCTTTGCTTATAAGACAAAGAAGATAGGGAGTACAGATGAATAGTAAGGTTATTTTATGTATTTATTTATTTTTTTTGAGAAAGTGCTTAGCTGGGTACTCTGGCCTACAGTTCCTGCTCCATAACAGTTAGCTTTGCCAGCTCCCTGAGGCTGACATTCCAGAGGGCCATTCTGTGCTGTCACAAAACACAGGCCTTCCTATTATTTAAAAAAAAAAAAAAAAAAAACTGCACTGAACTTGACGGATCACAGATCTCGCTCATGTTACTTTAGATGGTATTGCAGTTTCCTTTGTAGGGCAAAAGTCCTCATGCTTAAAAAGTTTCTGTCTTACATCACTAACAAAGGAGGTAGAGAAGGATGCTGGTTCAAGTCTCATTTATTCTGAAGCCCTCTTCTATCAAGGTACACTGTTTTGCTGGCATAAAGAGCTCTTCCTGGAGTTTGTTTTGAAGACAATCTCTGTTCAGCATTCTGCAGCTTTGCTCTCCTGTTTTACATTCACACTCATAGCAACAGTTGGGAAGGATAAAGAATGCCTGATGGAAAAGGCAACTGTCCATTGCTTTCATAATGGTGCATAACAAATGATCCCCATCTTAGCAGCAGTCCAAGATGAGCATTTATTGTCATGCACATAGGTTGGCTAGGATTTGGCAGATCTAGAATGGATTCTCTTGGATTTGCCCCCCCCCCCACACACACAGATGGGGATGCGTCTGCTGCATGTCCGCTGCATTTGTACTCTTGATCACAGGCTGCCAAAAAATGCAAGCCCCACTTGCACGTTTCAGGCTTTTGTTCTTAAGGCATCTTCCCACACCCCTTTGGCCTAAGTGAGTCCTAAAGTTTCTCATCAGTGGAGGGGATGAACACATGGAGTGCTTGGCTGAAAATTACAGTGTCACAGGCAGAAGTGAGTGGATGCAGGAGGCAGAAGGGACAGAGAAAAGGGATGAGGACCCATCTAATTCCCTTTTGCTAACAGCCTATTTGTAACCCTCCAAATGCCACTTCTAGTGGCACAGCCCAGATCTGTCTTGTCTTTCTACCCTCTCTGATAGCTAAAACAAATTTGCCTAACAGTCTGTCCAGTGGATAACAAAGTAATGGGTGTGGGGTAGGTGAACAGAACAACCTGGAAGCAGCAGCTGAAAGAACAACTGAGAAGGCTCCGAGCCCTGGAATCAGGCTTCTATTGATGTGCCCTCAGAGTAAAGAAAATCAATATGAGACCATTCTCTTCTGGGGGGTAACTTGCAAGCCAAGGCTACTGGCTGGGCCTACACATAACAGATTCAGGTTTTGGTTTGGCAATGTTAATCAAAATGAGTAGTTCAGTCTCTAATGAAATTCTCTGCAGTAACTGGCTAGGAAGGGACAAGGCTCCAGTGCCCCCAAAGCCAGCAGAATTCAGAGCTCTTGTTCACCAAGGTCCTGTGGTGATTATAATAGTGTGAAGTGTCAAGCTAGGGATTCATACATGTATTTTTGAATGCAATGAAATACTTAATGGCAAACTTCATAACTGTGTGGTTGATAATCTTTTATCTTTTTAAATGTTGCCTCTTAGAGATGCTGGAGGGCACAGGACAGAGAACAGACTTAAGACAATGTAATGTTTCTTTCCTTTTTTTATTCATCAGTTTGTTTTCTAAAAACAACTTTTTGAAACAATTTAATTACAAGAAAATGTATTCATTTCTGTGTCCAGTTTTGTAGATTTTGATTAACATAAACACATGTGCTATAGAATGTTTCCATCATCCTCAACACTCCCTGGTGTCCCTCCTTCGCCAGTCCTTGCCAGCCGGCGGGTCTAGTAACTGATAGCATACTGTCAACACGGAATGTTTGTCTATTCTGGAATTCCTACAAGTGGAATCACGTAGCATGCAGTCTATTGTGTGGCTTTCTCCCTAAGATTAACGTACAATTCACCCACGTCCTGGTATGCTCATTCTTTTTCATAGCAAAATGGCATTCCATTATTTGGGAATAGCACAGTTTGTTTCTGCATTCACCTGTTAACTGACAATTATTTATAAGTTCCAGTTTGGGGCTATTACCAAAGAAGGCTATTAACATTGTTCTACAAGTCTGTGTGAACATATTTTCATTTCTCTTCAACAAAAGCCAAATGTGGAATCTCTGGATCATATAAAACATGTTTAACTTCATACGAAACTGTTTTTGCAAATTGACTTTACCATTTTGTACTCCCTCCAGCAAGGGGTGAGCGTTCCAGTTGCTTCACATCCCCTCAAACGCTTGATATTATCAATTTTTAAAATTGTGCCCAGTCTTCTCTCCAGCTCCCCTCTGACCATCAATGAATGTTTCTTGAACAAGTGAAGACAAATATTCCTGGACCTATGTTCCTAAGTGAGCAAGTTTTTGGTCAAAACTCTCTCTCTCTCTCTCTCTCTCTCTCCTCTGTCTGTCTGTCTGTCTCTCTCTGTCTCTGTCTCTGTCTCTCTCTCTTCTCTGTCTCTGTCTCTGTCTCTGTCTCTCTCTGTCTCTCTCTGTCTCTCTCTGTCTCTCTCTCATACACACACACACACACACACACACACACACACACACACACACGGAGAGAGGAGATGAAGAGACCTTTTTTCTTGGGAAATAAAACTTTTGCTTTCTTCAAGATAGGCTTTCATCTCAGAGACACAGCTTAACTACTTGTCTGCCTCAAGACCAGCGCCAGCGCGCTGCCAGCTCGCAAGAACAGCGAGGTTTCTTCAAAGAGCTTCCACTCTGAGCCTCTCAACTGCTCTCTAAATAATAATCCCTCCTTTCAGAAAAGCTGGAGAGCGCCAGCTAGAACGGAAAGTTGTGGGTGCCCTCTGTGCTTCCTCCCAACGTACCCCTTTTCCTACTCGATCAGGATGCAGCGACGCTTTTGGGCCCGCGCCCAAGTTTCGCAGAAATGCCCAGGGGCCGTGGCTGGGACCGCGGGCACCCCCAGCCCAGTCCAGGCCTGCTGGGAGGGCGCGGGAGGCGCAGAGGCTGCAGTGGGGCCCGGGAGCCGGAAGGTGCCGCTGCGTCCCCGCTTGGCGGCGCCTGACCCAGCGCGCAAAGTTGGGCAGGGACGGGGGGGAGGAAGGACGGGCGGCGCGGGCGGCGGGGAAGAGGGGCGGGGAGCTCGGGAGGAGGAGGGGGCGCGCGTGTGTCACTCCTCGCCCTGGGTACAGAGGATGTGCTGAATGGTGCGCTCCGAAGCGGCGGCGGCGGAGCAGGAGGAGCAGGATACGGCAGCAGCTGGCGGCCGCGGCTGCCCGGCTCGGCTTCTCCTCGGCGTCCGAGCCTCCGCATCCGCCGCGGGCGTTCGACCCCGCGTCCCGCCCGGGGCATGGCCCGGCGCTGCGCCCCCG
>NW_004524636.1:6807012-6813023 GCF_000260255.1 Octodon degus
AGCGCCTCGGCGCGGAGAAGGGAGCCCGCGCCCGGCGCCCCGCGCCCCGACCCTGCCACGCTCGCCCGGGCCGCCCGGAGCCCCGATGAGCCCAGATGGCTGGGGCTCAGCCTGGAGTGCACGCCTTGCAACTCAAGCCCGTGTGCGTGTCCGACAGCCTCAAGAAAGGCACCAAATTCGTCAAGTGGGATGATGTAAGTCCCGGGGCGGCCGGCTTGGGGTGCTGGCCCGGGCACGGCGGGGCAGGCCGCGTGGGGGTGGGGCGAGGGGCGCGTTATGCAATGGGAGGCCCGGGGCGCAAGGTGGGCATGTGCGAGGTGAGGTGGGTGGCGGAGCACAGGAGCCTCGCGCGCCCGGGTGTCCTCAGGGGTAGGGTGTACGCACGGCTGCCTCCGACCCTCGCCTCCCGAATCTTCAGTTTCTTGGACTCCTGGGGAAGAGGGGCGGGCTTGGCCTGGGGACCGGTCCTGTCCGAGTTTGCCAAAAGGGGAGTGTGAAGTTCGGGTGCTGTCAAGCGTCAGATGGGAACCGAACGCGCCCCTCTGCCTGCAGGCACATCCTTAGGACCACCTCTTTCCCACCATTTGAAGAAGGTCTGAGCCCCCCCACCCCCAATCCAAAACTGTTCATCACCACACCTACTCAGCGCTTTCCTGAGAGCCATGCGGCAGAGGACGCAGCTGTCCAGCGACAGGTGGTCTTGGATGCCAAACTTTCGCGCCTATCTCCATGTGAGGGACCCGGAGAAGGGCTGGGAAGGACACATCTGGAGATAGCTAGGAAGCGGACGGGGGAGGGCTTGACGGGTCTAGCATGGCTCAGTGGGCCTGCAGATGGGTGGGGAGGGCAAGTTTTTGAGGAGTGAGCTGGCTGGATTCTTCAGTTAGAACCAGTCGCTTCAAGACGTGTCTCAAAATTTACCTGCACCTTCTCCCAGGGCTTCCATGCCGATCCTCTCCCTCCTCCACCCCAAGTTACCCTTTAAATAGTAAATTCCTAAATCTGGCCTATAACACAAATTTGACGATGCACGGTATGGTATCAGTTTTTGTCCAGAGTGCCTGTCAAAGGCTTTTCGATGAAACAACTTGCTGTAATGAACCCCGAGGAGCTGTCAGGATCGAAGGAAATTTGGGTCCAAATGACTAATACATCTCTTAATCAAGGGGAATTATAGGAGAATGAGGCATTCTTTTTGCTGAAAAGCTTTTCCACCTAGTAAATTATAGCCTGTTATCCTCCAGGGTATTTTTCTTTAATCTTCTTAAGCCAATTTCCAGTGTCTGAAAACAATTTAAATATTCCAGGTAGTGAATCCAATTACTTAGCTGAGTGCGTCTGTATCTATATTCTGCCCAGTTGGACGCACACACGCAACTTGCAGTATGAGCCTTCCTTGAAAGCTTGTGCCAGTTACCTGACCCTGTAGGCAAGGATGTAAACAGCGATCTTCCCATTATGGACCTCACACTTCTTTCCTTTCTATACTGGTTTCATTGGACCGGATATTTTGTGGATGGAATAGAATCAAAACAATAAACTGAACATTCATCTGGGGCGTGGGGTGGTAAGAAAGGAAATCCAGTTTACAAAGTAAAAACTCTTTTGCCCATTTTGAGATCCCTACGAAGTGAATGAATGTGACGGTGGATTTATGGAAGGACATGGAAAGGCAGAGAACTTCACAGAAGAAAACAAAGGAGGTCCAGCGTAAGCTCTGATTTCTTTACAGTGACAACTATGTTTGGAAGAATTCTGCATAACACATTTTTTGGGAGAAATTAGCCAATGCCACTTACAGAATGGAAGTCTTCTATGAAAATATGTATTGAGATATTAGAATCAATGATTTGTATTATGTGCTTTATGTTACAAATATTCCTGCCTACTAATTAGTACTATTCCTGGACCAACTACATCCTGAGGTAATGGAGAACATAGACAAAATAGCCCTGCTGTTACGGGCCTTTCCATGTTAGGTGACAAGAAAAAAAAAAGTCAAAAATTCTAAAGAGAAAGAGCTTATGAGTGGTGCACTCAGAAAAATAGTCAGACACCATGGGAAGACAGTGAAGGTGGAAAGAAGAGCTGCCTCAGAGAGGTGCAGCAGCAAGTGTTTCAAGAAGTCCCGGGGAAGTATGTGGATGCTAAGAAGACAGTTTATGGCGCTTCAAGCCTTTGGAAGGAGGCTGGACCCAGGAGGCCGGTCACCTGGACCTTGTTGAACAATCTTGCCTGTGTTCTCTTGTTCTCCAGGCTCTCTGGACTGAGAGGGGTGTAGATTTCCTTAGATTGCCTTTATCCTCGCCTCCTTCATTCCCTCAGCTCTTACTAGTTTCATATTTGCCCTGCTGCAGTCAAGGTATTTCAGTCTCGCTATTGTTGCTGCATCTCCCTGAGATTGTGCCTGGAAAGCAAAGACAATGAGAAGTTGAGTCACAGACCTGGCTCCTCTGCAGGCTCTCCTGCCCACCTGCTGTGTGGACTTAGCTAACTTACCTCTCTCTGAACCTTGGTTGCGTCTTGGACAAAGCTGTGGTGATTACACATACAGTATCAACTTGGTGCTTGTGTGCTGAGAAACTCCTTTAGTTCATTCCATGACAGAATCATGGATAGTCTCTTCAGAACTTCTAGAATATTTTATGATGTGTCTCTGTTGCTCAGGCTGGATTAACTCATATATTTCTTTTCAGTTGATACTACGTGAACAACATTTTTGTTTAAATTTCCACCTGCTTAAAAGGAGAGAGGAGAGAAATTTTTTTGAGAGAGTGATTTTGTGTTGTGGAGACAGCTCTGTCTTTCCCTTTGGATCTGTCTTGAGGAATCGCTGGCTGCTCCCTGCCCAGGGGTACATCCCTTTCTGCCTGTCTAGGGGGAAAGCAAATTCTAGGATGACTTACAGCTCCTCATATATCCAATTTCATTAAAAGCTGGAAAACCCTGCTTTTTGGTTTATAAGAGGGGTGATGGGCAAACTCGCAAAACAGATTTTTAGTGTCTCATTAGAAAACAGTACGTAATGGGACATTCAAGAAATGATGTTTGGATATTAAGGATTGTGAGATTATTTCTTGTTCCTTAAGTAATCAGAACACCTCAATCACTGGTCTTTTTGTCCGGATCCCTATATGCAGTGGGAGATGTCACCCAGACGGTGCGTATGTAATTTGTTGGCTTCCTAATGAAGTCCTAGCGGCTGGGGAAATAGCTCAGTAGAATAAGCACTTGTCTGGCAAGCTTAGGGTCCTGAGTTGGCAAGTTTAAGGTGCTGAGTTCAATCCTCGGTACCGGGTACCGAGAAAAAACAAAACAAAACAACAAAACCCTAAGGAAGTCCTGGCGAGGCTGTGGCATCTAAGGGTGCTAATCAAAGCTCTCATTTAGGCAGTAAGGAATCACAAAGACAGCCAAAGGCTAAGAGGGAAAGCAGGGCCTGGTGCACACCTTGTTGCCCCAGGCCAGGCATTAACTCTTTCGTTGCCTGATTCTTAGAAAGTCTACCAGTCTCAAAGGTCTGGGGCTAGGTGGGTGGTGATTGTTTTAAAACTATTAATGTGTGTATAGTGTCAACATCAAGGACAAAAGTCCCCTCTTTATCTTATTTATTTATTTATTTATTTATTTATTTATTTTTATTTATTACATTCATCTATTGTGTGTGTGTGGCCAGCTCAGCCCACCAGGGGGTGGGTCTGGCTGGCATGTGGTGCTGGGGATCGAACTGCAGTCCCTGTGCTTTGCCAAGCTTGTTTCAAGTAGGTGCTCTAGACCACTGAGCCATCTCTCCAGCCCCCCCCTTTATCTTGACAGGCAGATAAAGAATTGATCTACTATGGCCCCTTGATTCATTAACAACATTAAAGAAGCAACTACCTGTGCTTGTTTTATTTTGTATTCTTCTGTTATCAGGTGGCTGTGGCAGGCAGGCATAAAGAACTGTGGGCATTATGAGAGAACTCTGGTTAGGCAGACGGTGGGGACAGTTACTTAGTCCACCTCAGCTAGGGAGCTGGAAGATAGGAGACTGTCTCCTGCCCTCTTCTGGACCTTGGCCTTGTTCTGTGTTAGGACAGAGGAGAGGGGAAGGATGGAAAACGCTTCAGTAGCTCTGCTACCCCTGGATCTGCTCTGTTTTCACGCCCAAAACTCTATCTCTGTCCGACAACTTCTACGGATGGGAAGATTTTCCTTTGTATATCTTCCCTTTTACCTTCCGAGTTCAGATCTCTTTGTGGGCAAGTTTCTCAATGTGTGCTAACCTCAGTTTCCTCAGGGCCAACATACAGACTGGAATGTTTTCTACCTCACAGAGCAGCAGTTAAGGGTAGTGAGTAGGTGAGTGTGCAGGGCTTTGTGCAGCACTGGACGCGGGAAGCTTACAGTGAAATCATCCCCATTGGTAAGAGGGGTATGAGCTCCACCAAGGTCCTCATTAAGAGTTGGAGGACTCACTCATTCTGCAAGCATGAAGTTCCACACAATTTCTTCCATCCTCCTTAATGTGTTATGATTTTAGATTTTGGGACATAGAGAGGGAAAAACCCAGTTTCTCATCACTTTTAAAATGTGACGGATTTCAGAGAAAATGAATCTATACAATTCAAACCACAACCCATTCTCTCTAAAACAAGTCAGTTCAAAAATAGTCCAGAACGGAACTGGGTGGGGTGGTGCATGCCTGTGATCCCAGCACTCGGGAGGTTGAGACAGGAGGATCGCTGAGTTGGAGACCAGCTACAAAAGTGAGCGCAAGGCCAGCCTGAACTGCATAGAGAGACCCTGTCTCAAACAACAAAATAAAACAAACAAACAAACAAAAAATAGTCCAGAAGTTTGAACTGCACTTACACTATGCTTACATATATTCAGTTTTAGACTGACTTGTGCTTTCTCTCTTACAAGCATAACTTACCATTCAAAAGTTAGAATTGCTCGACTGAGGAAGTTAAGGAAGGAAGTTGAGGAAGTTCAGAGGTTCGGATAGGCCTCCAGACTTTGTGGATCTGAAACAAATAAAGCTCTTGTTCACCCCTTTTCCTACCACCCTAGAAAAGCCCAGTGAACACAGCATGCTGCAGGCAGGCTTAGTTAGAACATTTGCCCTGCATGGAATCTGCAGTTTGAGTTTCCAAAATGATGAGGAGGTGACACTGAAAGACAGACGAGGGAGCAGAGGGCATAGCTGTGTGGGAGGGGAGTGCTGCAGGATTCCTTTTAGAGGAAGGAGACTGGTAGCAGGTGGATCTGGATTGTGGCACCCACAAGGTGGAGTTTTGACTAGCGGAAGGCTAGCCGTTGTCCCCTCAAGAGCCACTTAAATATAGCCATAGCTCTGTGGATTTCCTATTGACAGAAATTACTGTAATCTAAATGTAAGCATACAGCTTTCCCTAATTGAGTCAATATAGGTATGTTAAGCTTTTTATCAGGGTGGAACAAGCATACACGAATCATGAGTCTGGATGGGTCAGTTTTCACAAAATGAGCTTTGTCTTCACCAGCACAAGGTCGAGATGTAGAAGCAGGGTCCACACCCTCGAAGTACTTTCTAGTGCCTGCCATGCCCCCAGGGTCACCTGTCCTCTGACTCCATAGATTCCTCTTGCCTCTTTCAATGGAGCTGTTTTTATTTTGAATGACACATAAACCAAATCTCTTCAGCCTAAAGCATTTTTTTTTTGCATCACTAAATTGATACTGTTGAACAGTAACAACCAAAGTCATTAATTTTCACTTTAGATGGTGCTTTGTTCTGAGACTTACTCTAGAAAGTACAACAGGTATAACAAATGCTCCAAAGGAGGAAACAGTTAAACAAGGCTCTAATAAGTTAGTAAGAAATTGTAATGCCCATAGACTGTTATTGGCATGAAGAACAGACTCCCACAGTGCTCTTGCTGTAATATATTTTCCCTAGGTTTTCTTTCTAACCCATCTCCCTCCCTCCCTCCCTGCTTCCTTCCTTCCTTCCTTCCTTCCTTCCTTCCTTCCTTCCTTCCTTCCTT
>NW_004524636.1:6813123-6841118 GCF_000260255.1 Octodon degus
TCCACAGGTGTTTTTATCACTGTGCTACAAATCCAGAGCTCTTTTCAGAAAACATAATTAAAACATTTTATTTTATTTTGATATGACAAAAATGGAGATGAAGCTCACCTAGCACAAAATTAACCATTTTGAAGTAACAAATTCATTGGCATTTGTGCACTTACAATGTTGTGCTAATAACATCCCCATCGAGCTTCAAAACACCTGATGCAGACATTTCCTGCCTATGGTGCAATAAGATAATTTGCTCTGGCTATTAGCATATCTTGACTACAGCCTTTGAAAGCTTAGCCTATCAACAAATAGCTTCAAATTATATTTACCTCCAGTGAGATTCAAATGGAACAGGAACATTTTGCTTTAATGGTGAACTTGGTAACCTCCAGTTAAATGTTTCTTATCAGAAAGTTTTCATGTTATATGCAATAAATACCAACAGAAGTGGAATGGAATTGATTATAAATTGTTGACTGAAGCTGCAGATCTCCACTTAAAAAACAAATTCTTGGTAATTGAAAATGTTAGTTTTCTGATTACTGAACTAATGGGAGGTTCCTGTAGCCCCATCAGCTCAGGTGAATTTTACAGTCTACTCCATCTAATTCTTTCCCTATCTGCGCTGCATTTGATCTCCTTATCAGAGCTACTTGCTCCATGTCTCAGTAGGCCAAGAGCTAGAGATGTATTTCTGAGGTCATTTACCCATGTAATTCTAAAGAACTCATTAATTATTAATTATTTGTGCTCTGTAAAAATGCTTATGCCTATATATTAATTGATGTGGACTAAAGCTATACATTTATCAAGAGACTAAATTATCATAAGTTGGGAAATAAACTACTGTAAAAAAATGTGAAAAAGAAGTATTTTGTATTGACACAGAATGAAAACACCCTACATGTGTTTTTCATTGTGGGGCCTTTTTTAGTTCACAGTGTTTCATTTCTTTTATTGCACTGAAGTTTTACAAGCAAGTTTTTGGAAAAAGGAATTAGTTAAGAAAGGAAACATTTTTACCTGACCTAGTCATGGTAAATATTCAATATACAGCACTGATACCTAGTACTCTTACCTAATCTCTTACATAATTAAGAGATTATTTTGCCATAAGAAAATAAAGTTGGGGCTAGGGATATTGCTCAGTGGTAGAATGCTTGCTCAGCGTGCATAAGGCCCTGAATTCCATCCTCAACTTTGTAAGCAACAACAGCAAAAAAAATTCCCTTTGCATCTTGTCTATAAAATATAGGTACCAGAAAGTTAATATTTTGATTTCATTCATGGGAAAAACCATACGAGCTAAAAACAAAGCCAACCAAACAAGTCCATACTGGTCTAGTTGATTAAAAAAAAATTAGGCACTTCCTGATGATCTTCATGGTAAGGCGTTGAACGCAGCTGAGTCTCTGCACATGACCCATATCCTTTTAGTAGGACTTTCTGTTATGTAGGATACCTAAAGATGCATTTACCAGACTCCTTTGAAAATAATACTCTGGTACTACATTAAGTTCCACTAAATAGATTCATGTGAAGGAAACTGGAAGTAGAACATAAAAGAAGATGCCTGCCTGCATCTTTGGGTGGTCTCTGCAGATCTATGAAACACTGAAAAGCGGCCTGTGGCAGTTCTTCTTAGGGCCTCCAAGAGGCAGTGGTGACTCTGATCACTCCCAGCCTCCAGTTTTTCTTCCCTTGTCTGTAGCTAAGTAGTTGTGTCTGGAAGCCAGTCATTCCTTCTTGATTTCCCACCTTTCTGGATGTGATAGAGCCGAAGCTGTCCTCAAGAGTCAGGGCTATGGTACTTGTTCAGCATCATTCATACAGATTTAACCTAATGCCCACTTCTCCAACCCTTTCAAATTCTGTTAAATTCTTAATTACCCATACCAACTCTGTTTATATTCAAAATTGCAAGGAAGTTTGTTTTTTCTGCACCAAATTCATGGCCAACATGGCCTTTTATGGTTCTAGGATCTCATGATTTTAGTCCTAATTTGGAAGAAGGATCTAAACATTCTGTTTTTTTCTACACTACTACAGCTGAGATATATAGAGTTTTGCTATATGATGTTGCCTCCTGAGTTCAGTATTAAAATTGAGTCCTAACAGTAGGCACTTACACTCATAAAGTGCCATTATTTATTCATCTTTGCCCCTATTTTATGGATGCCATTTAGAGCAATCAGTAAAAGCAATTTGTTTTTGTTTGTATGTAGTGAGTTGCATTTTGCCCCAGGGCATACAACTATTGGAGTTCGAACCAGAATTTAAAATTAGGTCTTATGTTTAAGTGCAAGATCTTTTGTAGCTAATTACGGTGTCCCCAAGTAGGACCATTTAGTAACAAAAGACTTTTAATAGAGTTCACATATAAGGTGAAAGATTTATAATTTTTCCAAAGAATCTTGATTTTAGGACTCATAAAGCTTACACACCTACAACAACCTCGGTTTTGGTTAGTGTATTGGTCAGCTTTCCATTGCTGTACAAAACACTCAGTGTCTATGACATAAAGGAGTTTTTAGTTAAGTAGGCTCACGATTTCAGAGGCTTCAGTCCATGGTTCGGTGGCTTCAGGACAGAAACATCATGGTGGAGGGGAATGGAGGAACAAGGCTGCCTACTTCATGGTGGCCCTGCACACTAGAGAGCAGAGCAGGGGACAGCACTAGAGAAGAAAGTGCCAAGAACCAAGGTCACAGCTCCGTGTCCCACCCAGGAGCACCCAGAAGTGCTTCACTTACCCCCTAGCTGGATCCCAAGCTGATCAAGTTGAAAATGAAGCTTAACTGTAACAGTTAGTGTATTGAAAATAACTTGCCATGGTATATCTACAAAAACCATTGATGTCTGCCTTATGCAGGGCATGGGAATACGAACAAGGTCCATGGCTTCCTTGAGATACAGAGGGCAATGTGTGCTTCAGTTCTCTGCAGGCTTCCTTCCACCAGTCAGTCACTCATGTGAGACATGCATATGGAAACGTAGACATTGGGGAATGATGTTTAAATAAGGATTGTGTCTGCTCATTGACTGATAGGTATCACTTTTGTGTCCAGCAAGATTTACTACATGTGCTGCAACTCTCATTTATCTTCTCAACACACTTGCAATATCATCTTTTGTTAGATAGCTTTTCTAGCTGGTCTAGTCCCATGGCTTCATATAAGAACTGGTGGACCATGAAAGATTAGGGCACAAAGGAAGTGTAAAGGGCCAATAACTTGCTCCCAAGCAAGATGTAGCATGGCTTGGAATACAAACAGGTAATGTCAACTAAGAGAGCAGCTCCATGTTACCAGTGCAGTGAATGTGCCTTGCTGTATTACAACTAAGCAACTAAACTGCTTCTCGAGGGTTCCAACTTTGTAATATTTATCTGCTTTCCCTGGAGTAGGAAATGGGTCTGGCACTTAGTAGGTGCTGATGCTCAGGGATCATCTGTGGTATGAGAGAAAGTTGTCACATGTTTCTGGCTAACAGTGATTCACACAAGCATATGCAGCCTCGAAGCAGACTTGGACAGTGGTCCTGTCCCCAGGGGACCTTTAGGACCTTCAGTGGGGCATGTGGCTTTTGTTAGAAAGTTCTGCTGTGTGTCTTTCCACTTTCTCTGAAATATGCTAGCATGCTATGGTACTCTGAGACCTCCTGAAATAGAGTGTGTCCCTGTGAGTTTGAGAAGTAAAGCGCTTCTTAATAATACAGAGCTGACTTCCTTTATAACTCAGTTTGAGTGTGTTCTCAGTTGTGATTCAGTATCAGTTGAAAATCATGATGTTGAATGCATTCATGCCTCTCTTTCTGTTACAAGTCTCCCTATTTTTCTTGTTTTGTTTTGTTTGAAAAAAGATATTGATACATGAACCTAATGAAAATTACCCTTCAAGAAATTCAGTAGTGTTGGGAGTGTTAAAACAAAGGATTGATCAGTGTGAAAACATTTTCTCTATTACAATAATGACTCACAGGGAGAAAAAGAAGTATTACTACCTTTATTTCTAAAAATGAGAAAAATAGGAAAAAAAGGCCTATGGTTGTACAATATGACTTACAATAAGTCCACGCACATTATTCCCTCTGTACAGAAACAGTGGAAGTCATTGTTAAAAAAAAAACCTCTTTATTCTTCCTCTCCCACTTCTAATTCCATATACCTAGGTCATCCTTATCCTGTCCCTGAGAATGCATCTTCTTCCCCATTTATATTCTGGAGCCTATCCTTTCTAGCATCTGTGTTCTGGCTTCACTTTTTCCATTCCCTGGATATCTGTGTAAGTTTCTCTTCAGTTAAAGTGCTCCTTAGAACATACTGATATCTTGCATGCATCAGCTTTCCATTGCTATGACAAATACCTGAACTAATCAACTTATGAAGAGAAAAGTTTTATCTTGGCTCACAGTCTTAGAGGTTTTGACCCATGAAGGAGTGGTCCTGTTGGTTTAGCAAAGCAGCACATTGTGGTGGGAGTGCATGGAAGACCAGCTGCTTTGTGATTAGAAGGCAAAACAAAAGAGAAAGCAAGAGACCAGGATCCCACAGTCCCCTTTAGGCACATGTCCCCAGTGTTCTGAAGACCCCTCAGTAGCCCGCATCTTTCAAAAGCTTAGCACCTCCCAATAATAGTTCCACTCTAGGGAATCCAGATTTTCTTCTATAGGCATTTTGAAAATATTTAAAGTCCAAGCTATAAGAATGCATTTGGTCATAAAAATTCCAACATGAGCCAGGTGTGGTGGCACATGCTCGTAATTCTAGTACTGTGGGAGGCTGTGGCAGGAGGATTGCAAGTTCATGGTCATCTTAGACAAATTAGAGACCCTATTTAGAGACTGTATTTAAATGAGACACCCTATTTCAAAAATAAAATTAGAATAAAAAGTTGGGATGTGGTTCAAAACTGCCAAAAATCCAACCTAAGACAACTCAACCTAACACAACCCAATCCAACCCAACTCAAAAGAATAAAACCCCATAAAAACTGGAACAATTCTCCCTACTCTCCTTCTTCCTTTAATTATTCCCCTCTCCTCTGTAGTCTTCTCTCCACAATTAAATTGTCACCCTTATTCGCTGTTGGCCTTTATTCCTTACCCATCCACTTTTTGGCCCTCTTTATCACTGCCTTGAAATCTCTTGCCAAGTTATGTGACAACTTGCTAGCTACCAGCCCCCATTTATATTTCCCAGACTCTCTCTTGCTTTTTCTGCCATATCTTTCTACCAATCTCCTAATCTATTTAGTAATTGTGATTATGAAACTTAATTGTTAACTTAGATGGATTAAGGGATTCCTGGAGAGGTAATTGGATCATAGCATGCTAAATACACAGTGGGTTGTGTCACACTGTGGGGAAACACCTCCCAAGGGTATATGTTCCTTGGGTGCTTACCTTCTGTGCTCTTCTTGCATGCCATGAACTGAGGAGGTTTGCTCTGCCACAATCTTCCACTATGATGTTCCTACCTTGGGGCTAATCCTTCCTGAACTGAAACTTTTGAAATCATCAGCCAAATTAAACCTCTCCTCTTTTAACTTTGGGATGTTGGATATTTTGTACCAGCAACAAGCAAGCTGACCAGTACTGTACAGTATTCATACTTCAAAAATCTATTAAATTTCTTATAAGAAATTGTGCTAGAGTGGTGGCCTTGTGATAAGTGGTTTGGCTCCTGTTCTCATGCAGTCTGTATTTCACTGAGAGTGAAAGATGCTAGATAAACAAAGGTAAAAATTTTTTATTGTAACTGTGGCTCACATGTTTTTACAGAAACAAAAAGAATGAGCAATGTTAAGAAGCATGGTTTTCCTTGGAAAAATTTTGCCTATGAAAAGACTTCAGTTACTGATAGAACTTAGGTCAACATGAGGACAAGAAATATGTAAAAAAGTAAAAAATAGAGTGAAGTTAATTTTAACAGTATATTCTGTTTAACACAGTATATCCATGTTGATGCATAGTCATAAAAATTCTGAAGGAACCATTTTATAGTTTTGTTTTCCTTTGTGCTTTTTAAAGTCCAGCAGCACACCTTGGTCACTAGAGGCACATCCGGATATTCCATTACCATGGGGAGCTGCTTTGTATTGAGCAGGGGAAGGGACAAAGTGCATTCTTGGTGAGCTTCTGATCAACGCTAGGAAATGAAAAGTAGTTCTTAGGGGACAAAAGCAAAAGCAACACTCTAAATGTACTTTTTGTGTGAAGGCCAATTCAGCAAGACAGCATAGAAACAGCTACTTAGGATCTCTACCTGTAATGTGAAAACTCCCTAGGTGATGAGTGGGAATGTAATGGCAAATCTTAGTGGGACAATAATGAAAATATGTGGAGAAGCAGTGGTATATTTACAGGTTTAATTTCCAAAGATTCTTTCATTAGCTGTGTTTCCTTTTGCAAGTTTTTTTAGCCTAAGTTTTGGTCTATTTATCTGTAAAATGAGGATAATAATCCCCCCCCCGGCTATTTGGTGTAGCCTGTTGGTCGTGGGCTACAACCTGTAGAGCATGTCACTGCAGAATACTGTAGGTGACTAAACAAAAGGGAAGTATAGTAAAAATTCAGGGCAATAGCAGTTTTTCACTTCCATGTTAACCTTATAGGACCTATGGCACTGATGTGCTCCATGGTTGACCAACACATTGTTATAGAATACATGAGAAAATCTTACAAGAGAAAAATCCTTGTGAAGTTCAAACCCCAGAGATTAGCTTGCACAAATAACATGTGCCTGCCATTATTCTTTCATATATATATATATATATATATATATAATTTTTTTTTATCAAAGTGCTTTGTTATTGGAAGGGAGTTTGGGCTACTGGCCCCTGTGTCATTTCCTCCAACAATGAATACTTTAGAATTCATCATTGAGTTACTGCAGTTTATTAATGAACAAATTACTACTTTCAAGAGTCATAAGACTTCATAATGTTAATTTTTTTTTTCAGAATCAGGGATTGAACTCAGATTCTTGTGCTTGTCAGGGAATTGCTTATTCTACTGAGCCATCTCTCTGGCCCTGAAAAGGATTTTTTTTTTTTTTTTTTTTTTTTTTGTCAGGCTGCCTGAAGGGCAGGTCTGGTAAAGCAGGTGGAGCTGGGGATCAAACCATGGTATCTCGCTCCTGACTGCCTTTGCATGAGCAGGCACTTAAACAACTGAGCTGAGGGCAGACCCCTCATAATTTAATTTGAAACCAATGACTGTTCTGTTTGCTGCAATGTCTGTCATTCTTCTGGATGTTAAGGGATTCTGGAGGTTCTTTATTTTGCTGCTGGACTGTCCTTTATGGGGCCTAAAGGTCTGGTAGAGATGCATGTCAATTATACAACATGCTTCTTCATCACTGTGAGTCTTTGCTAACAATAAAATAAGAATAAGAGTATTTCTAGTAAGTAGAGCGGAGTAAATGGAAATATATTGTATACCATCCAGGTTAACTAAGTTAACTGGTATGTTTATTTCTGCTTTTTGTTCTTCTTAAAGCCTGGCTTTGTTTTTGGGATAAATACCTTATATATTTAAGTAAGTAAATTAACGATCAATTCTGTTATTATTATCATTATTATTATTATTATTATTAATGTATTTGGTTGTTACAGGGTCTCATTATACAGCTTGGACTCATAGTGATCCTCCTGTTTTTAGCCTCTGCAGCACTGGGATTACAGGTGTATGCCACTATCCCTGGACTCTGCCTGGCTCAGCCCACCCTGGGGGCAGGGTTGGTGCAGCATGTGGTGCTGGGGGTTGAACCATAGTCTTTGCGTTTACCTAAGCTTGCCTAAGTAGGTACTTTAGTCTGATGAGTTATCTCACTGGCCACATATCAATGTATTATTCTTTGCCCACTGTAAGCTAATAACAGTGGCTCCTAAGCATGCTGCTCATGGGAGCAGTGACAGCATCACTGAATTTTTTGGACCTATAGATTCTGATTCCACCACAGATCTTGTTATCAAAAGACTCTAGGGATCAAGCTCAGCAATCTGGTTTAACATCCACTCAATGAATCTGACACACCTGAAAAATTCAAAACCACCATCATATGGATTGCACACCTTATTGCTATTGATAGATTAAAAAAATAGACTCACTGAGGGTTGGTTCCATTATTCTGCAGTAAATTGCTCCAGGAGTTGTAACCCATCTCCACCTCTCTTTGCAAGGAAGGATGATCACATGTTTCCGGCTTCCCTCCTGGCAATATGTTTTGACAATTACAAATACTTGATAGCTGGTTTGAGTGGTATGGGTAGAATATAGAGACTCTTGCAGCCATGTGGGAGGTAAGAACAATGCAAGTAGAATTGAAAATGGAGACTCGTATGTTTCTGGGTCAACGCCTGCCTTGCGCGTCAAGAATGCCAAGTTCCAGCTGATCTTGGAACGTTAGAGGTGATTACAGAGGAAGCCGGTAGGGAGTTGAGATAAGCAATCATTTAACAGAGAAAATGTGGTCGGAAGCATGAGGTTAAGAAAATATTGAACAAAGAAGCTTCAATTTTGAAGGAGAAGGCATAAGCTAGAAATAGCCATACCTGAAGCCCACAAGGCTGCCCTGTGCTCTCAAATCAAACTTCAAGCACTTTTGCTCTGCTAATGTGAATATTTGATGGCCTGAGATCTTTGCAGTGAATCGCCACCAAGATTTTGATTAGTATCTTTTGGGAGCTCTGATCTCTAGTAAGAAAAGAAACTGAGCTGATGGTGATAAGCTCCACCTGCAGTAAATTCCGGTTCACCTGGAAGTGGGAATGTCTGTTGTGTGCAGCTTGTCAGAGCTTTTTTTTTTCCTGCCTTGAAAGTAGACGGAGAAAAAGGACTGAAAATGTTGCTGTGATTCATTGAAATTATTGCTGTGAACTGTTACAGAAGTAATCTTATAGTAAGAGCCCCCAAATATTTTAAAATTATTCTTTTATTCTATCAAAATTGTTTCTATATTTAAAATGTATTTTAGTACAGGGACTACAGGGTCTCACTACACAGATCAGATTCATAGTGATCCTCCTGTTTTCAGCCTCCCAAGCACAGTTCTGGAGATGGATATTGATACATTTAATGATCCATTTGGATATGTTTCCTATGGTAAAAAGCATGTAAACCACAGCTGAGTCCTTATCATCTTGTTCTTCTAAATGTGTACTGTTTCTGATGTCTTAGCAATTATTATTATATGCTCTTTAAAATAAATTAAAAAATAATTGTGCTGGGATTATGGGCCCGCACCACCACACCTAGTCTTAGTTGCTGTCTCAGTGAACCCCAGGGGTAGGACCAGCATGGAACTCCAGGGATCTCGCCCCAGTCCCTGTGCCTGTCTAAGCAGGTGCGTTAGTCCACTGAGCTATTTGGCAGCCCTCAAACTTGTTTCTGATTTTTTTTTTTAAATATTTACAAGTAATCTTAAAAATTATTCACCTAAGGTGAAGTTCCACACAGCAGTATAATCCTTGTGAAATGTATTTTTCAGACTCTTATCTTAAGGGTGTATGCTACGACTATCAGGATAAATAGAGGCTGGGGAGATGGCTCAGTAGAATAAGTGCTTTCTTGGCAAGCGCAAGGGTCTGAGTTCAATCCCCAGTTCCACCAAAATAAATAAATAAATAAATAAATATATAAATAAATAAATAAAATAAAATAAATAGGACAGCAGTTCCTCAAAAAATGAAACACCAGACTATCACAGGATTCAGTGACGTTCCTTTTGAGTGTATTCTAAAAATAATTGAAGGCATTCTTAAGGAGTTATGTGTATATCTTTCCTAGTGGTATCACTCACAATTGCCTGAGGTAGAAACCACCCCCAGGCCCATTGACAGAAGATGGATACAAAATATATGGTATATGCACAAATTGGAACACTATGCAACTTCGAAAATGAAGGCTTTTTGACATTTGTTACAAGATGGGTGAACTTTAAGCACAGTATGCTGAATAAAATAAGCCAGACAAAAAAGAATGAGTTTGTATGATTCTGCGCACACCGAACAGTCAAATGGACAGCAACTGAAAGTGTGGTGGTCTGTAGAGGCTGTGCGGTGAGTGGACAGGTTACTGGTTAATGAAGATTCAGTTTACAAAGCTGAAGCAGTTTTGGAGTTGGATGTGATACATTTAATGATCCATTTTGATATGTTTCCCTATGGTAAAAACCATATAAACTGTAGCTGAGTATTTCTCCTCTTGTTCTTCTAAATGTGTACCATTTCTAGTGTCTTATCAATTATTATTATATGCTCTTTAAAATAAATTAAAAAATAATAAAGTAAAAAGGTCAAGGAAAAGCTATTAAGCTTTAATGAAAGCAAGCATTAATGTTCCATTATTTGTCCATTCTTACAGACCTGTATCTGTTAATCTGAGCAACAGATTCAATGATAAAAATACATAATATAATAACCATTGTTAATTTGCTTCTTTGTTTTTCATGTTATATATTTGGTACAAGGTCTCACTATGCAGCTCAGACTCACAGTGATCCTCCTGTTTTCAGCCTCCTCAGTACTGGGATTACAGGCATGCGCCACAATGTCCAGACTCTGTCTCTGTGGCCTGCTCAGTGCACCTGGGGGCAGGGCTGGCATCGCATGTGGGACTGGGGATTGAACCCTGGTCCCTGTGCTTGCCAAAGGAGGTACTTAGTCCATTGAGCTATTTTGCTGGCCTATAATTTGCTATTCTTGTTTTGAAAGCGTGCACCATATGTACTATTGTATGTTACACATTTCTGTCTTTATTTCTGCCATTTGTTTTTGCTTTTGTTTTTAGTCTTTAAAATACTTTAAACAGTCTATTTAAAATATAGCCAACAGTAGTAATAACAATGATGATGAACGCTTTTATGTGGTAAGCATGTATCTAGGTGCCTTATTCAGATTGTCCTGTTTAATTTCACTTCATTCTTCTCTTTGGTAGGTGCTATTATTATTTTCCCTCCTCTTTTATCAGTTATTTAAATGAGGCTTCTAGACAGGACAGGAAGGGATTTGCACTCAAGAGAACAGCTTCCAGAGCTACTTGTTTACAATGAAATGTAATAAGCAGACTAAAATGGTTACTACCAGTCTACTTATCAGGAAGGAAACAAAAATTCCAGATATCAAAATTGTCTCTGCAAGCTCTGATTTTCATTGCAAGTTCATTTGACCACATTATGGGTCTAACATATTAGAGTTGTGATACACATGAAAAAGTTGAGGGCCAGGGAGATAGTTCAGCGTCATAAGCACCTGCCTGGCGAGCGCAAGGTCTTGAGTTCAATCCCCAGTACCAAAAAAAAAAAAGAAAAAAGAAAAAAAAATATGAAAAAGAAAAAGAAAAAGTTGAAGCACAGTTTCTTCAAAGCCTTAGAATCAAAATCTGTATCTGCAATGTATACTTTCTTATGCAGATAGTGCATTTTTCCTTCTGTAAAAGAAAAGAACACAAAGTGTAGAAATGTTTGATATTATCACAGTATATGCATTAACTCAGAAGACTTCATCTATGATGTTTTGCTTTAGCATTTGCAAGAATGGGGACTGCCCAGGTAGCTCAGTGGACTAAAGTGCCTGCTTATGCAGAGTGCAGCAGCCAGGGTTCGATCCTGGGTGTGCCTTGCCAGCCCCACCCCCGGGGCGTGATTGAGACTGGGCATGGTGGCGCACCCCTGTAATCCCAGCACTTGGGAAACTGAAAGCAAGAGAATCACTACGAGTCCGATCTGTGTAGTGAGACCCTGTAGACCCTGTACTAAAATTAAAAAATAAATTAGAAAAAATAAATCTGCAAGAATGTTGTGTATTTCTTTCCAAATATGGAGGAGATGGCCTTGTTTACTGTTTCCCTGGAAACAGCAGTGCCCAAATGCTATGCTTACTCTCTTCAGCACAATTAAAAACCATTTTATGGAGCAAATGTAATTTAAAATATTATCCTCAAGCATGGATTTTAATTAACTTCAATCATGTGAAATATATAATGACGATGGTGTTAAAATCATCTTGAAAGCTAAAAATAGCTTTTTTATACAAAATAACAGGGCTGTAAAAAACTTTCCTTAATCACTACATTAATGGCCTTTTCTTTTACAGCTTATTTACAGGTGTTCTGATTATTGATAAGGTGTCTCAGTAACCTGGTTAATAACTTGATGAAGTTAAAAAATGTTGTATCTAAATTTAAGAAAAGTTTCTTAGTAATTGATGAGATCTAAGAATCTCTTATCAGTCACTAGCTCATTAGTATAGTAGTATGTTAGAATTTTCACCATAATATATACTTATATATATGTGATTTTTTCCCATTTTTAGGACTCCACTATTGTTACTCCAATTATTTTGAGGACTGACCCTCAGGGATTTTTCTTTTACTGGACAGATCAAAATAAGGTAAGAAATGAAGTATTTCATTCTTCTGTTTTCCTGTTGCTTACTGGTTTGCAAAGTTTTTATATTAACTCTATAAGCATATTCACTTCAGAGATGACCTTTCATAATCCACTTAAAGATTTTACTTTTACAGAACGTCGAAAGCGAGAAGTCTTAAGTCTTCTCAAGAATATGAATTTGAAATAGTACCTTTACTAAATCCTGAAGTAATTGGTATTTTTCCATTCTGCTTCTATTTGTTTGGACACAAATATGGATATGTAGGTTACATTTAGTGCAGAATATAATTAGACTCCATTACCGATTTAAGTCTCCACTCATAAGCAATGAAGCAAAATGACCCAATGACCCCACAATTGGCTTTTCTTCCCTCTTTCTTCCCAGATTCTCTCAGTATCAATAAGAATTTGATCTTTATAATTACTCATATTGAAAATCAAGGATGTGACTCCTTGAATTTTCTCTTTCAGTTTTCAGGAAGCTTCTCATGTTTTCTACCCACAAACCATGAATTTGGTATCTAATTTATTATGAAACCAATTGATGATTCCATCTTATGTATGTATGTATGTATGTATTTTTATGTGTTTAGTACAGGGTCTCACTACATAGATCCAACTCATAATGATCCCCCCATTTTCAGCCTCCCAAGAGCTGGGATTACAGGTGTGTGCCACCATGTCCAGTCTCATTCACAGTCTCAGTGTGCCCCAGGGGCAGGCCTGGCATGGCAGGCTGGGAATCGAACCCCTGGCCTTTGGGTCTGCGTAAGCAAGCACTTTAATCCATGATGATTCCATCTTGAATTATTAAAAAGTAGAATGCCTGTAGATCATAAGATTCATTTGGGGTTTAATGGGCCGTTAGACCAGAATATTTATTGAAAGTGGTTATCATTTCAAGTTTTACTGGCACAGATCTCCACTTGAACCTGAGAGGCCCAGAATACACAATATTCTGGTCCTGTAACTTCTGGTATTTAGACATAGAGATAGGGATTTTGCAGAGTGCTAAATATATTTTGAAACCCATAGCCTAGCAATCGAAAGTCATTAGAATGGCTGGGAGTGCCACAATTACTGCTAAGGGGAAATAATTCAAATTGTTAGCTCTTTCGAAAGTTCATGTTATATCTCTGGTATCTAAATTTCTTGGACTTGTGACTTTTACCTTGGTGCCACTTCAGTTACCCCATAAGCAGTGGTGTGGAAATGGTCCTCTGCAGTGCTGTGGTGAGGGGTGGCATGGATCCTGGTGGAAGGTTGTAGTGTGGAGCGAAGCTGTGTCTGATGCCAAGCCCAGTCCTTGCACATCACCTCAAAGACAAATTCCAGCCTTGTGGTCCTTCATTCTATTCTATGAATGTCCTGGAAACATCTGTGACTCCAGATGTGGGAATAAACCATAGACTACACGAATGTCAAAAATTATGTTTGAGTAAGATTTCATACTTAATGTTCATGTTTATTACTGGGCGTGTTAATCACTTTGGCTTAGACATTCTGTTTGGTTTCCTGCTGTTATGTATAAAACAATGGCTTGAAAGAAGGTTTGTTTTTCATGTTTTTCCCTCCTCTGAAAGGCTATTTTTAGAACTGTTGAAGCTATATTCATGAAAGATATTTATATTGCCTAGAGCTTTTCTAAAGGTTGGATATTTGTACAAGAGACCTAACTGTCAGTCTGATTTTTCAACTTGTAAATCAAGCTTCTATAAAAGCAACAGAAGATATTTTGGGGTTTTTAAATAATTCATGGCAACTCAGTTAAGCTCTCCTTGAAGACCAATCATAAATATTTCTTGCTTAAGAAAGGGAAAGTGTTTAGAACCAAAGGATCTTGGATGCATCTCTGTTGCTCTATAAACCCAATATTTTGACCCAGGTCTAGGAATTTCTTTCATTCTCTTTTTCTCTCCCAGTGACAATGCTATTTATGCCTAATTGAAACAAGTAATAGGGTAGCAAGCACTTTTATTTCTTTATTGCTTTTCTCTTCATGGATATTAATCTTAGAGTTCAAGCCGAGAGATAATAAGTTTTACTATTTTATGTGTTTGATGCCTAAATCATCTTTCGGCCAGGAAGTTTATTTTTTAGTCAGTGATTTTGTATCTTAGATTCTAAAAGATGAGAAGATTTGAGGAAAAAATAAACTTGCCGTGATTTTGAGTTTGTCATTTTCTTCCTGGCTTTAAGCCTGGTACTGGAAGTGGAACAAGTGATGCACACAGTTTCAGTAGCTGGATTAATGATGTGTTAGTGCAAATGCAGGCTGAAAATTGAGGCATGCAGGGGAAGCTGGCATCCCGCCTTAAGTCGTGGCATAAGATCAGTTGAGGGTACGTGGCCCGGTGGCCCAGTGGTGCAGTTATGATGCTGCTTAGAGGACTACTTTCTGTAAAATACTTCATTTTCTGGCATTACATCTGAAAAGTCTGTTGCATTATTGTATAGAAATGCTATCTCAGGGGACAAAATAGCATGCTTCTAAGTTTATGCCTTGATTTTTCCACTGGTTGAGATGCTGGCACTGGTATGTATTATAATAAATTCTCTTATCGTCTCCCTTTGGGTTTTCCCAACAGAGTCCCCTTTTGGTCCACAAAGTTGTACCGGAGCACGTTGATTAGAAATCTCAAAGCCTGCTTTGTGAACAGAGGATTAGAGCATTTGTATAGGAGTTCCTTCCTTCCTTCATGGTACTGGGGATCAAATTCAGAGCCTTTGCTGAGCTACATCTCCGATCCTTTTTTATTTTATTTTTTGAAGTGTGAGACTCGCTCAGTTGGTGTGATGAGACTGAAGTTTGTATCTTTCTGCCTCCCCAAGTCCTGGTGTTACAGGTGCACACTGCTGTCCCTGGTAAGAGCTTTCTTCATGATGGTATGGGAAGAAAGTCTTCACATTTTGCAATGTCTCACCTACATAATTTGCTTGTCATGGCTTTGTTGTACCAGAGCCAGTACTTTCAAATCAGAGTCGTGCTCCTCCCTACCCCTCCTTTGGTTTGTCACTACTGAGATGATGGGCAAAGAAGAGGCAAAGATGATGCTGTTGGGAATTTAAAATGGAACAAACCAAGCAAATCATTTTTGGGTAGCTGAAATGTGTTTTAGTGAAATTTTGACAGAATGTTTGGGGTTGGTGGAAGCCGATAATTATGAATATCATTTTAGGGATAAATCTTCATACTTTGTACCAGCTCTGGACTTCTTTTGACATTTCTTTCTGGTTATTGTTGACTATCTAAATTTTATTGAATAAATTAGAAAAAGAAGTGTCTGGATGCATCTATTTTAAGCACAGCGGTTTTTCTGTTGCTAATGTAGATTAGGTGAAGAGAAAAGTCTGTTTCTAAGGCCACAGATGGGAAGGAGCTCCTGTCCAGCCTGAGCAATGAAGGGGTCACCTACATGAGGATTAGGACTTTTTGTAGCTTTATGCCACGTGGGCACCAGAACCGTAACAGAAAATGGTAGCCATGAAAGCCACATGAGGACCAGAACCTGTGCCACATTTGTGGCAGAAAGGCTAAAGAAGAAAAAGAGTCAATGTGAAAGAGCTCACAAACAACCATCTTGCTCCCCTGTGAAGTAAAGTAGACGGTTGTCTTGCAACTTGATGCCCTGCGTCTGGGCCAAGGTTGGTGTAAAAATAGAACCGGCCACTACAAGTTCAGATCCAACAACCTCAATATAGTTTAGTGAACTCTTTCTTATAACCCTAAAACAGAAGCTTGGGGGAACGTGTAATGAAGAAGGTGAGGAAAAAAAGCACGCATTTTCAACAATAGACGTTTTCTGTTTTGTTACAGACATCCTATATTTAACTTTGTAAGTGATAACTGATTTTTCTGGAAGAGAGTAAAGCAGTGTAAATATTCCTAACTCCCCTCTTGCAAATACCCCAATCCTAGTCCTTTGTCCAGAGTTCATCTAGGGGTGATAGCTTCCTGATTTTTTCTTAGCCCTCTTTTTAACGACTGGACATCCATAACTATGGAAATGTTTTATTTTGTTCTGTTCGCGTCCATTTTTATCCTAGCTGCCATTGTGTTATTTTTACTGTCCCATGCTTGCTTTTCACCTCACAGGATGTCTTAGAAAACTTTCTATACGTGTATATCTTATGTCTACCTGGTTCTTTTAGGTTGCTCTCTTGCGTATGTCAAAGAATGGATTGCTGATTTTTGTTTAATAATAAAACAGATGCTCATTTATGGACCCACAGTGTATGCTTCTGAGGGCTACAGCAAGCTAACAGTCCCTCAAAACAGAGCCATAGTCTGCCTTGTGTATTGCTCTCTGGATATATGGGGCAAGCGTTCCCTAAAGGAAATGCTTTGAAACACAACTGCTCATTGAAGGCTGTTTGAATCCTAATTTTTAGTTATTGGTTGTGTGATTGTATCAGCCCACCAGTGTTATGTGGGAGGAACTGTTTTCTTAAACCCCAACCAATGCTGTTAGGAAACACTTCAATTTTTGCTAATCTCATGCAACTGTTTTTATCTACTTTAATCTGCCCATGGCTGAGTTGCTTGTAAACTGTGTGTATTTGCATACAGTTTCATGGTCATTTCTCTTTTTCCTTACAGGAATGACCTGCCTATGTTCCTGCCTTTATGTTGATGGTTGACTTTGTATTCTACAAATTAATCCTTTAGATGTTTTAGATGGTAAAAATACATTCCTCCTGTCTATTGCTTGTCTTGCATTTCTGAACATCTAATTTGTTCATGGCAAAATCGACCTAAAGCCTTCAACTTTGCCTCGCTCAACCTTTTTTTTTTTTTGGGGGGGGGTGGTTTTTGAACATTCCTTACCTTTCATTCTTATCACTATCATTCTTGTGAATCTAGGTTTTAAATTCATGCATGACGTAGTTGGGCTGGAGGTGGAGCTCTAAGTTTAATTTCTTCAAACAGATAACTCTTGGTTTGGTGACTCCCTATGCTTTCTGGTTGTAGCCAGCAGTGGTCATGGCCCACTGTCACCTCTCTCTTGTGGGTTTCTTCCCAGCTCAGTGTGAGAAGGACATGAGACACGTGGCCTGCAATTGCACATGGACCAGGGCCATGCTGCCTGCTAGTCAGCTTTCCAGGGTGTGACAGGTGCTGCTGAAAATCACCTTAAAAGGAGGAAAGCTTTATTTTGGATCCAAGTTTCAGAGGCTTCAGTCTCCACTAGTCTGGCTCCACTAGTGCTGGACCTACAGGGAAGGCTGGAACAAAGTTGGTTATCTCTTGGTGGCTCAGAAGCAAAGAGAGTGGGGCTGGGGGACACAAACTGTGCCCTTCAAAAGCAGCCCCCTCCTGCAGCACCTCCTTTGGCTAATGATGTCCCATCTCCTAGAGTTCCCACATCAGCTGGGGCCACGTTCTCAGTACAGTAACCTTTGGGAAATATTTCATGTCCGGGCTAATCGTCCATTATCATTCCTAGGCCTGGTACTTCCACCCCTTCATTTGGATGACATATAGTTTCCTTCCTTCTTCTATTCTAATGCATATGGACTTAGTTGTTGCTTTGCAATTCATTTTTCTTAAGACTGAATTGGGCTGTCTAGTTCAGGGTGACCTTGAACTCACAATCCTCCTGTGTCTTCCTCTCCAGTGCTAGTGCTAGGATTACAAGTGTACTCTATTACACTTCGTCCCTGCTTAATGTTTCTTTATCTTCTGCCTTTCATATTTCCTGCTTTAACATGTGCAACTCTTTTTGTTTACCCATAACCTTATATTATAGACATAAATTTATACCTGCATGTTTAGTTATTTCGAGGGATTTTGGACAGGAGGGATTGGTTCTGCCATCTGGTCCATCTGCTATCCTGTTCTACTTTATGATTTTCATGAGACACCATTTGGGATCCTGGTGCAGAGTGATGATTAAATTTCTATAAATGGCAAATATAGATAGCCTTCTCTTATGGCAACCTTAAATTTCTCTGCAGAGTTCAATATCAAAGTTTTAAAGTTAAATATTTATATAAATCATAGTGACATTTTTTTTTTCAGCCTAAGTCCAGTGTTTTAACGAGGCAAAAATAATTTGGATGTTGTAGCGTAAACTTCTATAAGAAAATCTGATGGTTTTGTATTTTAAAAGTCCTCTAGCCACTGGAAAGAACTACTTGGTATATCTTTCATTAGTGGTCATTTAACAATGGAGCTTCCTTTCTGAGACACGTTTGTCCAGTGTATTCCACAAAAATAACATTAACTTTGCTTGTTGGTGGTAAATGACCTTCCTGCCAACATAGCTGTGTGTGTAGCTTCCCTGCCAGTCTCCCTATCTCATTGCTGAGGTGTTCTAAGACCACCTCTAAAATAAACTACTTTCACTAGAATCCTTATCTCAGAAGGTCTTAGGACAGATACATAAGAACTGATTATAGACAGCTTTGATTAAAGGGGTGAAACCATTCTCTGGTTAAGAGGCGCTGGGGCACACTAGGTGCATGTCTTCAACTGGGGCTGGGCTTCCGAAAACTTTCCTACCTTGGGAGGTCTGAAGAGCATTACACAACCAGCTCTGAGGTTGTTGCACTGTATGTGGGTTTGACTTCCAGGTGTGCTATGTATTTAATGAGTCATAGCCTGTGAATCGCTCCAGCAGTCTTCACGCTGTGGTTTTCTCCTCTGTAAGACAGATTTTACTTTCTCAGAGTTGTTCTGAGGCTTTTTGTGAAAAATGAACTGCCTAGCTTACTACTTTGTAATCTCTCAGTCCTTTGTGGTATCTCTCAGTATTGCTATAAAATAAACAATTAGTCTCTAAACTGAACAGTTGTCCCTAATTGTTAGGGCTCACAAGTACACTATGTTGAAAACCAAGTGACCCTTTACTTATGAAAGTATTTGTCTTCTTTGAGGCAACAATGACCTGTTTTCTGTTAGACTGTTACGGTCTTTTGATCTAAAGCATTGAAGCTTAGGTCTGTTTGAGCAAACAAGATGTTTATTTATGTATTTCATAATGGTTTGGGAACAGAGCCATGAAAGGCAGAAGAAGGGATTTATTGCTCGAAAGACTTTTCCTCTGAGCATAATTTGCTAATAAATACTCCATCATTGGTTCAAGTTTCTTAGTCCATTGGGAGTCTGAGGCATCTTATAGAATGAGCTTGAAGATAATATAAGGGACTTTGGCAGCAGAAACTAGTATTATTTACACAAAAAATGGAATGCTACTGTGGTTGTCTGTATCTTTGTCTCCTGAGATTATTGCTTCAGGATTAGTATAGTTACATATCCATAAGGCAGTTCCTTCTCCATGCTGACTAGATGCCTAGAAATTAAACTTCTAATGTATTTTATGTCATTTGGACAGCCAGAGTGGGTCCTATTGCTAGGAACAAGTCTGTACACGTCAGTTCAACTTTCAGGCTAGATTCTATTTCTTCAATACTACTTTTTTTCCCCTCACAATGACCCCCAGAATTTTTGCTTCCATAACCTTTCACCAGTGCAGGCTGGCCAAATGTCCTAATGACTTAGCCTGTGTAGATACAATTTAGGAAAAAATGTTATTAAAATGGAATCTTTTACATATTCTTCTTTTTGAGACAGGGTCTCTCCATGTACTACAGGCTGGCTTTGAACTTGCTTATGTAGCCCAGGCTGGCCTTGAACTCCCAGTGATCTTTCTACCTCAGCCACCCAAGTGCTGGGGCTACGGTCATGTGCCACCACATCTGTTTTTTTACACATTCTTGAGGGAATCTATTCACGGTTTGTAGTAGATTTTGTAATTGAAGTACAGCTTTTTAAAGTGTATTTTAAGAAAAGTCTAATAGCTATGTAATGGCATTATAGAACTTTCTTTGCAATCATTTTTTTGTGTATAAATACATCAATATGATTTTTATGTCATTATCATTAATTTTCCTTGTGAGAAAAACATCAACAAAGCTCATTTTTAAGACATTATAATTAGAGTTTAGAAGCATATGAAAGAACCCTGGCTTTAATTCAACATTTAATACTCCCAGCATAATTTAATCACAAAATTATGCCTCTTCTTTATGAATTGCTTATATTTAGTTCTTCCCAGTCTTATAAGAGAAATGACACTGGATATTTTCTAGGTGATGAAATTGTTACCATGGGCTATTTGTACTTCTTGATACCAAAAATGGTTTGAAGCGTGAGTTAGAAGAATATGAGGAAGACATTCATTTATATATTGTTTATAATTTTTATTTCCTGTAAGGGTGAAAATTTGTTGTCCTTTGTTCTGAACAGAATACCAGATACTTGCTATTGACAGGAAACCATGCTCCCTTGTTTGAATTGCAGATGCTGTAGATACAGTGAATGTTTCTTGTTGATCTCTTATTTAGCTTTTTTGCCTAATCAGGATAGTTAAGTTCTGCTGGAGAGGTCCTTTCAAGTCTTTCTGTATTTAATCAAATGATTTTTGACTTTTAGTAAAGTTGAAGTGTTACGATTGAGTTACTTAAGCACCTAATACACATGCAGAGAGTAAAGAACGTAATTATTTTATTCCATTGTTCATATTTAATTATTGCTTATTTTCAAGTTATTTATTTAAATAACTTGAAAAGGCAAAAATGTTAAGTTTGTCAAACTGATTTTTTTGGAAGTTGTCAGTAGTCATATATAAATAAGTTTTGCAAGTCCAGGGAAAGATTTGATATTCACTAGTTGGATTTGCCAATATCATTCTATTATTGCTTTAGTTATTGGTAAAAATAACAGAAAACAGAGATACGGTGTTTTCCACGTGCCAGGCATGGACCTAAAACACACATATACAGTATTCATACAAATAGTGTGTGTTTATGATATAATTTATATATTATATATACATGATATTTATAGTGTGTATGTATAGAATATATAGTGCCCATATGCTGTGTGTAACCTAGTGTATATGCATATAAAATATCCATGCTATATTTTCTATGTGCATACTATAGTATGTACACTAGTGTGTTTGTTTTTATGAATGCATTATGGAATATGGCTATAATGGACTAGAGCTTAGATATATTCAGCCATTTCAGTAAGCCCCTGGAGGACACATAAGCAATTGACAGAGTGCATCTGGAAGCTGTGTGCTCACCATGGTCAGAGGCTTAATGAAAGGCAGACTCAGGAGCAGACTTGAGTCAGGGCAATCTGGCTCTGTGTCCTGGCTCTTAATCCTTTACTTCTTAAAAACCTGCCTCAGATGTAAAGCGCAGTCTAGCTCACAGATTTTTTTCCTTTGATTTGTTTGAAGAAACCTCAGTCAGCATAGTAGGTTTGCCCAGAAGAGACAAACCAAATGAGGAAGGGCTTCTCAACCTGCCTGCACATGGAATTCCACTGGGGGATCAGCAGCATGTGATGCCTGGGCCCCACCCACAGGGTCGGGAGCTGGCGTGCAGTGGGCACAGAGGGCTTGCTGGGGAGCCTGAGGCTCCTCATCTGCTGGCCAAGGTGAGCACTGATAGGATGCAAACTAACATTTCAGCTCATCCAGAAATCTGAGAGAGCGAGAGAGAGAGAGAGAGAGAGACAGACAGACAGACAGACAGACAGACAGAGACAGAGAGAGGCAGAGAGATAGAGAGACAAGAGACAGAGAGAGAGAAAGAGTACTTTCCTGTCCTGTCCCATCCCGTCCTGTCCTGTCCTGTCCTGTCCTGTCCCATCCTGTCCCATCCTGTCCTACCCTGTCTGAGGCATGGCCTCCACATGGCAGCAGGACTAATGCTCTTGTGAGCATTCACATAACTCTCCTAGAATTACTGTATTGATTATTGATTGGAGAATCTTCCCTATACTGTACTTGATTGAGCGGGAAATCACAAGCATTTTGTAGGATGATTCTTAATATCCAAGAGTGAATCAAAATAGACTTTTTGGCCATTGTCAGTAGGTTAGAATTCATCAAACTTCCCATTCCCTGACTGCTCCAGGTATGAGCCATTCGTTCCGGCCTTCCGAACATACCAGCAACACTTGAGCCTGTTTGTGAACCTTCGCATTTTATTTCTGTAGATTCCCCATTAGATCAAGATGCTGTTTGAATTCCATATTTAATTAATTAGCTGCACTTTTGAATAGGCAAATATAATATTAAGGATGACCTTCAAGGGTGAGGGTGTAGCTCAGTGGGAATGTTTGCTGAGTATCCACAAGGCCCAAGGTCCAATAAATACAAAACAAAACAAAAAATAAAACAAAAACCAAAAAGCTATATGTTTATTTCATTTTTACACCCAAAGTTTTACTTAGGACTACAAAGCAGATGCTATCTTATTAAATTGCAACTTTGTATCATTTCTTATCAGTCTGTGGGAACCTTTCCTTTATTGACACATACACCCTACCAGGGGAACCAGAGAAAGTCAGATAATTTGCAGGTGTGGCAGGAAGCCTGCCATTTAGTCATTGGAGAAAAGTGACATTCATAGCCCTCCTATTAGGTGGCTGGTTTCCACCCTGCCTTCTGCAGGGCATACAGATTGTGGTGAGAAGGATTTTGCATGAGCTTTCTCTAGCGTTGTGCAGGACCCCTGCTTCGTTAGGGGCTTTTGAGCATCATGTTGCATCATGGCAAACGGTGCACCTGTGTGAAGTGAATGCTTCGCTGAAAAGTTTTATGGGGCAGAACTAGTTGCTATACTAAGAAGCTAATGACTGTGCTGCCATACATAATGGATTCTATTTTTAGACGAACATTTGTTCCTCTTGGATGGCTTCATTATGCAGGAGGACAGCAATTTCAGTGCTATATTGTGAAGATTGAGATATTAGAATACTAGAGTAGATGCTGTCTTAGATGTGGTGTGACTTTCATAAACTCAGTTCTTGACTTTGTTCGTAACTAGAGAGAGAGAGAAAACTGAAACACTAAAAGAAAATGCCAGTGCAAGTTTTGGTGTTTGTAGTTTGGGTTCTTCCAGGAGCTGACCCCAACCAAGCTCACACGGGCTGTTCAGAGTGTGACCCTTGGGAACACCAGCCCGGCAGTGGAGAAGAGCAGACAGCAGTGCCGGGAGGCTCTGTCCCCTGCGGATCTCTGGCTTGCAGAGCACAGTGTGAACTGTAGTATTTACCCGCCAGTTCTCATTAGTCACTGACTGAGGACAGCTTCTCTGGGGGTGTTTCCCGAGCTCCTCTGCCACGTTCTTTTGATGGCCTGGAGGGCTCCAGCAAGCGAGCCCTAGGCTTTAAGAAAGCTCCAGACACATTTCAGGTCGGAAGTTGTCAGTTGGCATGTATGGGAATACAAGCACGCCCCCAGCAGTGACATCTCTGGGGACTTTAATTTTCACTAAATCAGACTTCAGGCATCTGCATCACAAGATGCAAACTGGAGCCTGACCCCTTCATAAGCAGATCTCTCAGTCTACATCGTGCTTTAGACCCCAAAACACAAGCTTTTAGCATTTAAAAATCTGGGGCATTCCTATAGAAATCTAGATTTTCCCCTCAAAAATCAGAAAAAAAAATCACTGACCAGTATACCCCCGTGGCCACATTTGGCTAGAACAGAGCAGCAGGTGCCTGCTTTAAACTGAGCATGTGATATCCAATCTGCCACAGTCCCCACCAGGCCAGCCTACTTAATTTACATGAGCTTTTACACTCATTTAGATGCTTGCCTGTGAGCATCAGGCCTCTCTGGTAACATTCTACACTGGAAGCTTCGAGAAGCTAATGATTATGAGGATGCATGTGGACTGCAGTTAGTTTTGCCACAGGGGCCCTGTCAGAGGATGGTGGCACAAAGACTGAATTTTGCAATGGAAGAAATAGTTGAAGGTCAACAAATTCTGGTCCTGCTCATAAGTATCACAAGCAAAGAAATTGAGGCCCCAAGCCCATTTTTTTTCCCCTCAGTGAATTATGGATCTGAAATGTATGAGCCCTGAGGTCCCCATCTGCTTTAAAAGGCTATTATTCCAAAGTGACTTTCACATGGCATTGTGCTAGGTAAGATTTATACATATGACTACTTGGCAAAGGATTTCCAGGTGAACTGGGCTGTTAATCTGAGGGAAATAAGAATGGTGAGCTCCAGGACACCAGTCTGGCTGACTTCCCTTTGTGGAATGAAGGGGATTGACTCCACCCCCAACTCTAGGCAAAGAGCATTGATGAGTCTCGCCAACCAGTGTCTCCCAACTTCTGTCAGCAGAAAGCTGAGCTGTCTCACATCGCAGCCTTTGCACACAAGTAGGTTTGTGCGTTAGAATTTTGGTTAGTTAAAATAAGGCTTTCCAAAGGCAATTGCAGTAGCCATATTCCACATTCTGGGCAGGTGCAGTTGGGCACCTTTTCCATCATGGTAGAAAACGCTTTTGGACCTCATCCTGTGGAGCTTGGCTTAGGGATGTTCTGCAGAGCCAACACAATGTTTTCTTGCAATAAAAAAAGAATTTCCTTGGGCCGGGGAGATGGCTCAGTGGCATAAGCACTTCCCCGGCAAGTACAAGGCCCTGAGTTCAATCCCCGGTTCTCAGGGGAAAAAAAAAGAATTCCCTGGGACTTGAGGAAAAAGAATATTTCTTTTTCTTTCTGGGTCATATGCTACAGGTATGTAATATGTAGACTTACCTTTGTTTTTTGGTTTCCGTGAAAGAAGATAACTGGGTTTGCTCATGAACCATTTTGGAGAATCAAAGGTAGAGCTAACAATGTCTGCTCTACTCAAGCACAGCAGCTGTCTTTGAGTTATATTGCTGCAATAAGATACCGAGGCCAGGCACTTCATAAGGAGGCTTATGTGACTTACAATTCTTGCAGCTAGAGGTTTCTGATGACATGGTACTGGTGTCTTGATGCAGGACCCCAACTGTACCCTAACATGGTAGAGACATGGAACGGGATCTGACAGCATGAACAAGAGGTAAAGTGCAACAGGCACCCGGTGACTTACTTTATAAAAGTTAGTTTTTATGAGAGCTGACTCCGTCCTGCTAGGCCTACATCAATCCCTTCCATGGATGATGCCCCCAGTGACCTAGTTACCATGCTTTAGGCTTTTCCTGTTAAATAGTCTACCACTGAATGCTGCCACAGTGGGACCAAGTTTCTAGCACACCAGCTTTCTGGCTTCACACTCAAATCATGCTCATACCATAGTACCAGTGAAGAACCAAGTCCTTGGTGGTGTCATGTGAGATCCGAGCTTATCCACTCTTTTTTTTTTTTTTTTTTTCCCGAGCTTATCCACTCTTAACTCCTTGAGTTAATTAATTCCTTCATTGTCTGAGCAAGCTTGAGATGGAGTGATTGTCCCTTTCCAACCAAGATTACTAACTGATGCATGAGACATTCATGAGTTTGAAGAAAGGCAGAGCTCCTTCATTAAGGATTCAGCTATATCTGCCCCATGAGAGAAATAAAAGAGAAGGTGGAGTTTGTGAAACCTTTATGTACACAGTGGTTATAGTTCCCTTCTATATTTGTGGTTAGTTACCCTGTTTTTCTAATTTGGCCTTTAGCTATCAAGGCTAATTTTATTGGCTTCTAGCCATCAGAAGGAAAGATGTCTTGAGAAATAAGGCTAAATGAAAATTTCACAGCAAATACAATTTTGGCCATTTTGAATGTTAACATAATAATCCCAGTTGTAGTAGACAATTTGTAGGCAAGAAAAGTAGAATTATGTACCAGCGAGATAGCTCGGTGGACAAAGTACCTGCTTTGGCAAGAGGCAGGGACTGGGCCTTGATCCCACACCTCATATGTCACCCCGGGCCTACCCCTCAGGTGTGCTGAACCTGCAACAGAGTCCAGGTGTGGTGGTCAATGCCTGTAATCCCAGCACGGGGGAGGCTGAAAACAGGAGTACCACTGTGAGTCTGAGCTGTGCAGTGAGCCCCTGTACCAAATATACAAAGGGAAAAAAAAGGAAAAGTAGAATTATGGGTAAACTATTTGGTTGTAGATATTGTACCAAAGTGCTGCACATGGACTGCCATAGGAGTTTATTATTTGGTCTACTTCTCTTATTTTTTAGTGAGGAAACTGAGGCTATGAGTAGCATTGTTCTTTACATGGGAAACTAACTCTTGCAGTATAAGAACTTTCTGAAAGCTTCACAGTCCTGCTGTTTCTCTACCTTCCCCTCAGGCTCTCGGCTCCTGCTCTTGGGTGCTTGGAGCACATCCACTATGGTATCTTCTCTCTGTGTGCCTCAGCCCTAGCTACACTCTCTTCTACTTGAGGTCTTCACAGCAATCTCCCTCTTGAATGTACAGGATGACTGAGAGCTATGGTGAAGGTTTATAAGAGAAGCAATATAGTAAAAGATATATTGCCACCAATCCCACAAGATACTTCTCTTTGCTTTAGACATATTTATCCCATTGTTCTTGCTACTTTCTGGAACAGTTCTGCAGGTCCTCTTTCATGTATTCACATGACATGATTTAAGAAAAATATGGCAAATGCTGCTGCCAGGTGCCATCCAGTGGAAGAGCGGGCTTGTAAAAAGATACAGTGTGTCCCCATCCACCTTATTCACCAAATCTGTGGCTACACAGCTTGTGGCTCTTCCTCAGAGTTACAATGACAGCAAAGGTAAATGTTTTGAATCCACTGAGGACCTCCAGGCAGCCACAACAGTGCAACTAGAGATGCTCATGAGAAAGCACTTCCAGAACAGCTTTAGAAAGTGAAAAGACTGATGGGATAAGCATATTCAAAGCAAAAGGGATTATTTTGAGGGGGATTCATGATAATGCATTGTTAGTTGTAAGAAATGGTTTTTATCTAAACACACACCATATTTTTTTACTCACTGCTCATCTATTGTCATTTCTGCTACGTTAGCCTTTCCTTTGCTTGCTACTTATTCACAATTGTGATTGAATGTTTTTGCATAGTTATGTAATACTTAGCTCCCCCTTAGGCTGCTAGTGTGGTCCAGGGTCTTGTTGGTGAGTGTATAGTAAGTATTGTCCTATTGGGAAAAGCGATTCTCTGGTAGAAATATTTCTAGTGTGTCTCATTTAGGTAACCGGTGTGTCAGTTCCAAACATGGACTTGGGAAGCGAAGGACCCAGTTGGCTTTGTTAGCTTACACACTCACTCCGGGCACCTGTATGTCCGTCCTCTTCGCTGCTGGGTTCTTGCAATTTGGCCAGCGCTTGGCTTATTGTAGGTACCAAGTGATTTTTAGTTGGAGGGATAAATAGATCATGTTTATTGCATCTAGAAATGTGGTTAAACATGCTAGTGTTTCAGACAAAAATGTCATAAGATTCTTCCTTCTAGAATCGGATCAGGTTTTAGAGTTTGTTACATCCTTTCTCTTCATTTTTCTCTCTTAGAAATGATCAGAGAATTGGATCTGCTATAGCTGCCATCGCCAGTTGATTAAAAGAGTCCAAATTAAGATTACCACTCTTAATTTCTATCCAGCACTCCTTCTATTATGGTATTGTCATCTTCTAAACCTTCAGGTTTTATTAGTAGGAAAGGATGTAGTTACACATATAAGTATATCTGCTCCACAAGAGAAAAATTAATATCCGATCATTCCTTTTGAAAGTAATATCTGATCATTTCTTTTAAAAGTATGTGTTTGTCGGGGCCGAGGAGATAGCTCAGTAGAATAAGTGCTTGTCTGGCAAG
>NW_004524636.1:6841356-6848402 GCF_000260255.1 Octodon degus
TATATGTGCTTGTCAAGAGGGATTTCTCCTTTTTTCTTCCCCTTCTTGATTTTTGGATGTAGTTATTTATGGAACATAGATAATAGTCAGCTTATCCTGTGTCTTAGACCTTCCTGAGACTAAGCACACTAAAACAACAACCGCCCGCTGAATTCAGGTTTTCTTAGGGTGACAATCTGTTGTGGGCTCCTGCAGGTCATGGTCTGGTCCCAGCTGGGCTCTTCTGGATACTGTAGTTGACTGTGAGTGGACATGTGGTTATGGGTAGGTCCCTCAGTCCGAGGCCTCATGTGCTGTGCCTATGGCCAACACGGCATCTCCTCCTCCAACAGGCCACAGTGTTCTTGTGGAATATTGGCAGAATTCCGAGGGACAGTGGAAGCTGCAAAGCCCTAGAAACAGAACAGCCACACTGGAGCCTTTGCTGTATTTTATATGCCAAAACAAATCATTCATAAGGTGGCAAAAAAAAAGACATCATCTATTGATGACAAACCTACAAAGTCACATTGCCAATAGTCACATGGATATACAAGGAAGAACAACGTGTGACTCGTTTTGCAATGAACTACAGGAAAAGATTTTTTTCTTTAAGTCAATAAAATGCTCCCTGTGTAATACTGGAGTTTCAGTGGGGCAGAACTGATCAATGGCTTCCTCATCTTTTAGAATTATTGACACGGTGTGACATCCCACCCAGGCGATTGTGTTAATTGTGACTAGAGCGCTTATAGTGCTGCGAGGTAGAGGGGCTCTTCCTTCCTTGGGATATGGAGTCCTTATTTGATGTTCTGAAAGGAAATGCTCCCCAAGAGATGATAGAGAAGTAACTCCCCATACCAACCTGCTGCCCGGGCAGCATCCTTTTAATATCAGCTCCTGAAATCATGTAATGATTTCTGATCACTGAGGAATGAAGCAAGCTAGGGAGAACTTCAACAAGAGAGGGAAACCATAAGTTAATTTTTGATGCTACCAGTGTTGGTAGTGTTAGCTAGTTTTCCCACAGCATCAGCTTGTGAATGGAGAGGGTTTACTTTCTTTCATAGTTTTGGAGTTCCAGTCCACGATCATGAGGACTCACCATGGTTAGTCCATTTAAGACATGAAAATCTATGTTGTAGTAGTTGTTATCAATGTCTTTCTTCATTGTACTCTTTTCTCTCCTTTAATGATATTGAACTGAGTTTTTTTGGCTGTTAGTGTGTGTGTGTGTGTGTGTGTGTGTGTGTGTGTGTGTGTGTGTTAACATGGAAATGATTGAGCATCTGTAAGAGTAAGGGGAAAGTGGATATTAAACTTCAGGGTTCTCCACTGTTGAAAAATGACCATGGAGAACTTTCCATAGTAGAAAAATAGAAATCATTCCAGACTGCCTTTTCTAGGCCAGGCCCACGCCATGCATTTTTCTGGGATGAGAAACAGGAGTTTGACCAAGGGTGATTCCATAGTTTTTGTCAATGAGGCATAGGAAGGGATCAGTCCTGACTGAGTTCATCTTTGTTTTTTAAAGCTGTGCTGGGGAAGAGTCTGGCATCAGCGTATTTATATCTAACTGAGCCAACCCGACATACAGCAAAAGCAAAGGAAGGCCGCGATCTGGGGCATGGGTGGTGAGTGAGGAGCAACGGAGGTGGAAAAGTTCGCTTTATTGCCATCTCTTCAGTCTGTGCTGTATAGAATTAGTTCATGACCTCCATAATTTTTCCTTGGCAAGACACCCCATCTGTGGTGCGACTCTGAAGCCCTACTACCTGGGCCCGGAATGTGGCTCAAACTTTGAAGACATGTAGCCCATTTGGGCTTTAGTTTCCTCTTCTGCAGAATGGGACTAGCCAGTCTGTTCAGAGGAGTCTTGTGAGAATTGAAAGAGGTAAAACACTGAAGAGCTCCAGAGGACGAGTTCTGTACCTGCTAGCTAATTTTAGTAAATCTGAATATGCATTGTGTGAATTTGAACTCTGACAGCTATTTCTGGTTCATGTTC
This sequence comes from Octodon degus, assembly GCF_000260255.1. Lineage (NCBI taxonomy): Eukaryota > Metazoa > Chordata > Mammalia > Rodentia > Octodontidae > Octodon > Octodon degus. Next base: position 6,843,344 of record NW_004524636.1, read on the forward strand.
TCCATCTCTTTGCCACCCAATTGCATTGAAAATTAGCCACCTCAAAGGGATGGCAGTATCTCAGCTTGCGGATATCCTCCCAAGCTCTAAAATGTACTGCAATACTGGAGAGCTAGCAAGTCAGTGTGTCCACTCAGCCTCCCAGGAAAGCTGGAGTACAGATCCAGGATGCTGAACTCAGAGAGGGCCTGCTGTGTGTGAGCTCGTGCAGTTGGTTCTGATCCACTGACCCACAGCGAAGGAGGCACGAGTGGGAGAATGTAGTCTGTATCTGAACCAGGGTTCAGGATAAACCTGTAGGCCCCGTATGCTGAGTTGACCCCAGAGAATGAGATTAAATATTTATCCTTTGGAAAACACATACCATGCCTGATGTCTGTGTGTGTCTTGTTCAGCTGTCAGCAAGGCACCTTCTGTAAAAATAATAAAACTAGCCTTTGGGTCAAATGGCTTGAGGCAATCTGAGGAAGCCCAGTTCAATCCCTCCTGGTCTGTGTCACCTTTCCTCCAGATGCCCTCCAAGCTCTGAATACCTCCCCTTGTGCTCCTGAGACCCCTGCACTGTTGAGTCTTAGAGCTCTGCCTCGAGACACCTGCTTCATTATTTTATTTCTCATAGGGACAAACAGAGAGTTGTATTTTTTCATGGAAGATTGCAAAGGCTAAGGTTGCTGCCCTGAGCTGTTTGCCAAATACCTCTAATAAGCTATTGAGGAAAACTCGAGGTAAAAAGAATTACTGGGAGCTGTGTGCAGTGCCCTTGATGAATGCCATCATTAAGCACTCAAACATGTAGTAATGCAAATAAAAAATGACAAATGAAAACACAAAATGGAGTAAGCAAATGAAAATATAACTTTGGAGTGACTCAGATTTATTTAAAATATAAACGGGACATTTGGATGAGGAATAATGTCATTAACACATTTTAATCATGTCTCAACTTTTTTTTTTCCTTTGTCTTGGCCAGAACTTTGGGCATGCTAGGTAAGTACTCTGTGAGCTTAGACCCCATGTCAGAGCTCTTAGGTTTGTGAGGTCTGAGTTGGAAAAGAGTATCATGCCTTACAGCTTCTTAGGAAAATAAGAAGTCTATAGGAGATAAGCTGTGAAATTGGCATTATTTGGTTTTTTCTCTTTTGACCTGGAGGAAGCATATTATATTAAAAGGCTACACTTGGCACATAGAATTGAAGTGACCTTTAATCTCTGGCTTCATAGAAATGTAAAAACCATGGACAGGAAAGACTGATTCTAAGAACAACAGCAATAAAAAGCACAGCCCGAATCAGTTAGGATGAGCCATAAGAAATTGCCATAATTATAGATCAGAAGTAGACAAACACAGGCAGTTTTTTAAGAGTCCAACAGCGCACTTATTCTGTAGGAGTAACAGTGGTACTTTTAGTAAATTGAGCATCTAATGATACCAGTTTGGAACCTGACATTGATGTGGTTAGTGTGCGTTAGCTACTCTATTATTAATGGCTCTGATATCACTCTGAACATAGGTATGTGGTACAACACTTTATAAACAACGTTAAAGAATATGTTCCTTTAAAGACATATTATATAATATATATACATATATATTATGTATATATATATATATATTATATATATATATCTTGCCAATTCAGCTGCTTTAACTTCAAGCTGGTGGTGTAGGATAATCAGTCTGAAAGTAATACCTTGTATAGTTTTCATTTTATCTGTTCATGAGTTGTTTTCTTTCTTCCGTGGTGGAGGACAGAAATATTTCTTTTGCAACATAGGATGATAATTAAAAGTGCAAATATTCAGCTGTCTTGGTATGAATACCAGTTCTATCATTTCCTTGCTATGTGGCTTTAGGCAAGTGACTTCATCTTTCTGTATCTTACGTGTCACATATATAAATAGAGAATAAGGATCCTTGTAGCTCTGGAAATATTGTGGTGGGCATTACATGAAATGTTAAAATGCCTTTAAATCAGTGTGTATCACGTCGGAGCTACTGTGGGCTTCCTGTTATTTTTCATTATAGTCTGCCTCATGAGCTTGGTGTATAGGCCCTTGTGAAGAATGACTGCTTCTCTTTTTTCTGTGAGAAACTGTCCTAATTCTGCAGTTCATCTGGGTCGTGGCTCCTTGTCAATTTCCAGTCCACTCCAGCCAGGTGTCCTACAGGGTGAGACTTTCTTCATCAGCTCATGTTTTGCAAGGAGTGGCTGGAGAGTAGTAACCTCCTGGGAGCCATCCCATCTGTGGTTGCCCTTCTCATGCTGCAGTGCAGTTCCTTTCAGGTGTGCCCTTTCCCAAGAAGCAATTGGTGTAACTATCCAAAGCCCCCATAAGGGATGGTTGGGTCTGCGTGCAGGAGATTTACTTACTGCGATTCACATTGTCCTCAGCACAGTTCTGCTGAGCCTCTATCAGGGTCAGGCACTCTTCTCGGCCAGATGTAGCACAGACGACATGCACCACATGAGTGTGTGGCAGGCAGAGGCCTGCAGTGTGGTAGGAAGGTGGGAAGACCTGGGCGATGGAGCTGGAGTGGCTGTCTCCTGCAGGTTCCCAGGGAAGGCACCCCTGACCAGCTGATCCTTGAGCGGAGATCTAAAGGCACCAGGCTCCATCTGTGTGGCTGTCAGAGAGAAAATGTTCCAGGTAAAAGAACTGATAAGTGTGAAGCTGTGTAACATCTGGGATGGTCTGATGCATAGCAGAGAGGCTGGTTGGTGCAGACCAATGAGGACTGAGAGACCTGCAGGCATTGAGGTCAGAGAGGTCACTGGCATTCAAGGGCAAACTATGCCTTTTTTTTTTAACAACTGATGGAAGGACTTTGAATGTTGTCCCAATGAAATTTGAAGCCTTTCTGAGATTGTGAACAAAGGTTTGATATGAGCTGACATAACATGTTGTGGTGGGATAACAGCACTCAGGGAGGCTGAGGCAGGGGAATCACAAATTTAAACCCAGCTTTGGTGACTTAATGAAGCCTTGTCTCAAAATAAGAAAAATAAAAACTAGTTCAGAGAATGTAGCTCAGTGTAAAGCCCTAGGTTCTAGTTCACCATACCACCAAAATAAATCAATGAGAGTCACTCAGGGTGCTAAGCTGGGTGAGAAAGCTGCGATAAACCATGGAAATAGGGACCTAGAAAACAAGGGAGGACTGTGGAGCCACGTTGCTTGTTGACATATGGACAAGCGGAGCCGCACGGTGGCCATGCTACATGTCCGTAATCAGCAGAGGAAGAGATCCATGCCTGTCCTCTGGGGTCCAGACTGCCGCTCAGGTACAGGACCTGTGGAGGTGTCAGCCACATCCTATAAACCAAGCGGAATGTAGAAATGCAGTAATGGCTCTGGAAATTAAACTCCCTTGGAATGGTGCCCTCGAAAGTAAACCAAGATTTAAGTGGAAAGCTTAAATGAGCTGTTAAAATAAAAATTCAAATAGAAGCCGGTCTTCTAACGTAGTAGCCAAAATGTCTAGGCTGCAAACGGAAACTCTCCATCCAACCAAGAACAGGAACAACAATCATCTGAGTGAGAAAAGAAAGTCAATGGATGCTAACCATAAGACTATGTCATCACATGTTGGAATTTTCTAAAAAGGTTTTAAAGCAGACACTATTAAAAGAAAATCCTTTAATAATCAGTTACAAATTACGTGAAACAAAGGCAAAAATAAACAACCTCCACACAGAAATGGAAAGTTTAAAAATGAACCAAATAAGAAGGCTAAAATGGAAAAAATGCAGTGTCCAAGATGAAAGACCTCATTGCACGGGTTCATAGAAGACGACAGATCGTGTCTATGAACTAAGTACCGATTGATAGAATATGAAAGCAATGAAAAAACAAGGATAGAGGCTCAGAAAGCCAAAATTTATATCCTTGGAATCTAAAGAGTCTTAAGAAAATGAGACTGAAATGCATCTGAAGAATTAATGTCTGAAAACTTTCCAGGTTTGGTAAATGACTCAAATTGGCCAATTGAAGAATCTGAGCAAAACTCAAACAAGATTGTCCTAAGGAAATCGAAATCAAGATATGGCACATTTAAATTAAAAAAAAAAAAAAAAAACTAAGCAAAGAAAACAGCATGAAAGGAGCCCAACAAAAATGATGCATTAAATATCAAGAAATATTGATTCATGGCAATGAATTTCTGATTGAAAATCATACTTTTCATTTTTGTTAGAAGAAAACTAGAAGAGAGGGGAAACAACAGAAAGAACAAAAATAAGTGGGGGCTATTTGGCTTTTAGTCTTGTGAATCAGATTTGGTGGTTGAAATAAAATTATGTCACTGTGATATATTCAAGACAAGTCTATTTAAAGTTAGGAGAGGATACATGGACCCAGGTAAATGTAAATTCAGTTCCACACTGTAAGTGAAATGCTAAAATGTTGATACCTATAGATTGTAATAAGTTGCATATCGTAAGAGCCAGAGCAAGTATTACAAATTTTATGTAATGTACTTTTATACTTTAAAAAATATAAAGAAATCAAAGTACAATTGTAAAAACTGCTCAGGTAATCCATAGCAAGAAAAAGAATTATGGCACATGGTAAAAATAGATAATCCACCAAAGAACATATACAGATGGCAGTAACCCAACATCTTTAGCCATTAGGGAGATTCAAATTAAAATCCCAGTGAGACACCGCTTCACACCTATGAAAATGTCTAAAATTAAGATGGTGACATTATCCAGCACTGGCAGGAATGTGCAGAAACCAGATCCCTGGTCTATTGCTAGTGAGAATGTGAAGCGGTACAGAACTCGGGAAGGCAATTTGGCAGTTTCCTATAGAACTGCACATGCAGTTACCATGTGACACAACAGTTCTCTCTTGAACCTATATTCCCAGAAATATTGAAGAGTGTACTCATGCAGAAACGTTGTACACCATGGTGGCTGAATTTCTATAAGCCAAAGCCTTCTCAGATGTCTTTCAAGGATGAAGGATGTCCATCCATCCTGCGCAATGCTACTGCACAATAAAAAGTAATGCACTATTGAAACACACAACCAGGATATGTATCGAGTCAAAAAAT
>NW_004524636.1:6848502-6858030 GCF_000260255.1 Octodon degus
TGCTTGCCAGGGGAGTGCTTATTCTACTGTGCCATCTCCCTGACCCCTTCAAAATATTATGTTCTGCTTGGTTCCATTTAAAGCAGAGTTTTGAGATGACAAAACTTTGTAAATGGATAACAAATTTGTGGGTGGTAGACATAGGTGTAAGCAAGGACAAGTGACAGAGTTGTAAAAGGGCAACATGAAAGAAACTTATACTGCCCCACGTCTTGCCTGTATTGGGAGACACCTGAATTCTATCCATGATACAGTAGTAAAGAATGACACACACACATGCATATACACACACGAAGGTCAAACGTAAGTCATGAAATCTGAACAACACCAGTGGTTTCTTTCATTGTCAATGTAATGAGCTACTTGGGATGTTGTTCTACAGTTTTGTAACAAGATTGCCATAAAGAGAACTTGGGTAAAGAACTCATAGGATCTCTGTGTATTACTTTGTATAATAGCATGTGAATCTATGTTTGTCTCAACAAAAATGTCAATGAAAGAAAAAATGATCCCCAGTGTAGCACTTGGTAATATCATTGGCCTCGGAACATCTCTTACAGAAATGATGGAGTTCTGTTTAGCAAAAATGTTTTCATAATGTTTGTCACCACAGTTTAATAATCAGTGGTATTGCATCCATGGGAAGCATAGTATATCAATAAATGTTAGCTGCTTTTATCAAATTAAGATAATCTCACACTAACTGCAAATGACTGGCAGATTTAATGTTTTACGATAATCTGGTTTTACTGCTACTTGTTCCTGTTCTGGGCTCTTACTTGCTTCTGCAAAAGCAAGGAGAAAGATCAGCAACTTGCCCCTCCGTTGACAAAAAGTGTCACGTGCTGCTCAAGTATTACTTTTGAGAGTACTGTGATGATGGTAATATTTGTCCCTATGGGAAGAATAAACCAGAATGACATTTTTCACAAATATCAAATGATATGCCAATATATGTCTTCAGAATTACAGCAGAAACTTTGTGGGCTAGTGGCATTTGGAAACATAAATGGAGATTAAGTAATAGGTCTAAAATGAGAAATACATGCTTGTGTGGTGAAATCTGATAGGCAAGTCATTAAAAAGTTCAGTAGCAGGGCCTGGTAGCATAGGCCTGTAATCTCAGCACTCCTGACATCAAAAGTGTGAGCCCAAGCTGAGCAACTTAGTGACTTACTACAATTCTGTCTCCAAATAAAATAGTAAACAAGAGATGGGCAAAGGAGGATGTAGCTCAGTGTAATAGCTCATGAGTTCAATTCCTACTACCACAAAATAGTAATTTTGTTCTTTATTCCACATTAACATTTGAGGTACGTCATAAGAATTTCTGGTCTCTAACATAACAGCAAATGAAGCTAAAAGTCTCAGATGACATGGAATTTGTGTGTGTGTGTGTGTGTGTGTGTGTGTGTGTGTGTGTATATAATGGTTGGGAGAATACATGTCACAATATTAACAGCATTTTGTTCTGGATAATGGTAGCAATATTGGTAGAGATTTTATTTTTATACTGTTACTTGTATTCAAATTTTGTTGTGATGACAATATTATTTTAAAAGTGGAAAATAATACTGTATACATATACACAGAGAGGAGAGATATTTTTGAAAGAAAGAAGTTAGAGCAAAGGAAAAATGAGGATATGACAAAAACAAAAACAAAAATTGATAGAGAGCTAGAACTAAAGTTCCTGCAAAAAAATCGAGAGCATGCTGGGATTGGAAGCCTGTGCCATTCAGAATTCAGCTCTGAGCTTCTTGGTAGCACCTGCAAGGATTCTGGGAACCTGAAGCAAGGAGAATAGTCATTCAGGTACCAGTCATCTTCAGCGCTGCTGTTGCCTACCACTGATGCACTGTCTTGTGTGTCCCCGTAAGGAAGTCAGAATCTTATTTTCTTTCATGACATTTCTGTAACCCAGAGAAAAAACAGCAGTGGTGGGGGTTAGCTTCCTACAGTCCTGAAACTTAGATCCAAAGCTATTGATTGTTGGCGATTCTAGGAGAAATGAAACCTCACGGATCAGGTGTGCTGAGGAAGGCTGTGGCCCCATAGCTCCCTTCCCAGAGCTCATCTCTTTGCAGTGTGACCTTGTACATTCCCCAGCAGAAGGTGGAGGCTCCTTCCTTAGTCCTCTTTATTATTCCATAAGCCTTGGCTGTGGTGTGACTGTCCCTGTCCAGAAGAAAGTGGTAGAGGTGACAGTGTCATAGCTGAGCCCAGACCACAGGCAGCCTCCTGTGCTGTTTGATCCTGTAGACCCCACCACTGTGCAGGCTGAGAGCTCTGGCTGGCCTGACAAAATCCAAGACAGTGCAGCTGCGGAAGTTAGCTCCCACCTGACATGAAGTTGATTCCAGGTGTGAGCGAGCCGTGGGGACCGCAGTCCCATCTGGCCCCGATCAGGAGAGCTGCTGGTCAGATGCATAGAGTTGTACATGTTAAAGTTATGACTTGTACTAAGGTTTTGTAGTTTTTGCTACATAGCACTGTTATAGCCATGAACAGCTGATACATCCTGCTTCATCTATTGTAGAGAAAGTGGTTTGTCATCTGTGGAACCTTCTAGGTTCAAATCCTTATTTTTCATCTAACTAACTGCCACTCGTGTTCTTAACCTCCCAGAGTGACAAATGGAAAATGGAAAAAAATAATCTGTGTCTAACACAAAGTTGCTAGAGTGAAATAAAATTTTTGTACATTAAGTAATTGTAATGTCAAATGAGGCGGAGCACGTTTGTGCTCCCATTTACTCAGGAAGCTGAGGCACGAGCATTCCAAGTGCAAGACCAGCCTGGGCAACTTATCAAGCTCTATCATCAAATTTAAAAGCTACTAGAGGTTGGAGATGTAATTTAGAGAGAGGTTTTTTTTTTTTTTTTTTTTTTTTTTTTTGTTTTGTTTGGCTACCTCATGCTGCCTTAAGGGAAGGTCTGGTACAGCTTCTAGAGTTGGGAATCAAACCGTGGTCCTATGTGCCTGCCTGCATTTACCCAAGCAGCGCTTTAAACAACTGAGCTATCCAGCAAAACCCCTGGAGATGTAATTTAGAATGCCCCTGAGTTCATTCCTCAGCACTGCAAAATAAGGAAGCCAATGTAGCAGCACAATTCATAATAACTAAAGTTTAGAAATAGCTTGTGTGTCCGCCAACAGACAAATGGATAAAGAATGTGTGGTACACTGTGTGGCTCCTTGTTTCATGAACTTAATTTGAGCCACAGTTCTTGAGAAGATGCCAGCAGTCACACTCATCAGCTAATGTGGAGTTGGTGTATGGAAGCAGAATTTTGCTGCATGCTGCTGTGTGCGAACCAAATTGTGGAGTACTACATCACAGAGCACTACTCTGCCATAAAGAAGGATACAGTTGAGTCATTCGTAGGAAAATAGGTACAACTTGAGACCATAATGTTAAGTGAAATAAATCAAACACACAATTATCTCACAAGTTTTCTTGAATGAGAAGCCCACATTATAAATTATTTTCAAAAAGCACAATAAAAGATAGGCAACAGGAAATGGAGTTGGATCTTTTGCAAATAGAAGAGGATCCATGGATGGCGGGAAGAAGAAGGGTGGGGAAAAGGGAGGAGAAAAGATAAGGTATCTTAAGTGTTTTAACTGCCCACTCAGTTGAATACAAACATATGCTGCAGACACGTACTAATAAAAAATTAAGAAACAAAAACAAAATGCCAACCCCACAATGTGAAGAACGAGAACCCAAACCCCAGTCTCGCTGTGATTTACAGTAGTTTCTACGGTGAGGTTGACCTGACAGCTACTAAATAAAATGTACAGAAAACCAAAAGGGTGTTGTAGCGTGTTCATGGAGGTGCTGCATGATGTGCTGGGACACATCTGCGTGAACTGGAGGACCGCTGGAGGAGTAGACTTGGGTAGTGCTTGTCCCACGGCTAGGCGAAGGGGGCCTCAGAGTGCAAGAGCTTTGTACTTACTTGGGAGCACATGTTAGTTGGAGAACGCCACACACAAATTTCAGTCTTTAGGCACAGTAAATGAGAAACAAGAGTACCCTGGAAAAAATTTGCTGCTCTAATTGAGTAATAGCTTGAGCAAAGAGATAATTAATTATGAATCAACTTTATTTAAATGCATTTCACCTTTATTTCATCGTGTATGATTATGAAATATAAGAAAATTTTTCTGATGAAGTCTCATCAGCATTCAGAATTACCATATTAGAAGCTACTGAAATTAAAGGTGACTCTTGATATCATTAATTATCTTATTATTGGAATAACCAAGCATACGACTCTTTTATTTTTATCTTTTGTGAAAGGAAGAATGTTTGCATGGCTTGGCTCTAAATTGCAGTTTTTGTGTAGATCGTCTTGAAAAAAGATGACTATTTTTAGTTTTAAAATAATGGTTCTTTTTGTAATAATGATATGTAATCCTTGTAAAATTTGGAACAAGAAGAAAGGGAATGAAAAAATAAAAATGAATACAGAAATATTACCCAGAAGCACTCGCTATAACTTTCAAAGATAAAATTTGAGACGTCAGCCTCTGCGTACATTGGAAGATAATGCAGACACTGGAATATTTTAAAAACAACTAGCACATATGATGCAAAGTCCTTCACTTAACATTTCAAAATTTTTTTTTACTCAAATCAATTGTGCAGAAGAAGCTGAGTTTGCTGCAGGATAAGTTGTTTTGAAAGCAGCCTTCTAAGAGATGAGGTTTGATTATTATGAAAAACTTGAAGGTTAAGTCATTATTTAGGTAACTAACATTTGCCCATGTCCATGTGTAATTCCTGCTATGAAAGATGAAGAAAGAATCTTTAGCCTTTCTTTTCTAAATTTCGCCCTCGTATTCCCGCTATTTGTTAGTTATGGTATTACTTTTGAGCTTCTCAGGCTTCTACCATGCTGATCTTAAGTAGTCATTCCTGAAATGATTTAGAGTTAATGTCAGCAGAAATCCAGCAACCTAATTAAGATGCAAACTGCAAGAGAATCCTTAGGCATCGAAAGGGTAACTCAAACCCAAGAAGTCATGTGGTAGAAAAGGGGAACTCAAATCTATTGTTGATAGTAGAAATGAGAAGTATTAAAGCACTCAGATTGTTGGAGAGTTGAAACTCTGACCACACCATTTCATCTGTAAGGTCCGGAAACATGCCTTATCATATATTTCTGAAAAAGAGCAATTAGTTCATGTTATTGAGGGTAATTTAATGGAATGTACCAGAACTATAAATACGTTGTTTTTGACCCAGTGATTTCTCTTGTCTTTATCACCTTGTGTCTGTCTGTTCTTGTATAAATGACATGTGTACCAACTGAGTCATTTCAGTGCTGCTTCAAAAAGCCTAACTTAGAAACAACATAGGTGGCCATCCATAGAAGACTGGTTGAATAAATGATGAAATAGTCACACAATGAAATAATGAGCAGCGGAGCGGAGCAGGGGAAAAGTTGGAGAGAGAATGGAAAGCTCTGTGTTGGTGGAAAAAGATCTTTGAAATCAATTGATCAATATAGGAATGGAGAAAGGATGAAGAAGATTTAAGATGCATTATATGTATGCATCAACTCCCCATGCTAAGTATAATCATGCCCTAGTAACAAGAAAAACAAAGAAGAGAGCCTATGTCTATAAAGTGTATCATAAACAGAATCAGTACAATGTACTTGCATTTGCATAAAGAAGCATACACATGACTGCTCCCTGTGGGAGGGAACAGGGCTGAAAGAATGCTTGGGAACTGGCCGTGGTATCCCTTCAAATTGTTCAATGGTCAGTTTTTGTAGCAAAAATAATGTTAAAAGATTAAGTAGATTCAGTTATCAGAGCACCCCTTTGTCTCAAACACCCCATTCATAATTTGCAAAATTTGATTCACTTTTTGGATTTTGTCTTCTAGTTAATGTTAAAGGAGGATTCATGAATGAATATTCTGTCCTAAATTTTGGCATCAGTGAAAATATTTATCACAATTTTGGGTATGAGTACTCACTTGAAAAAAGTTTAAGTTGTTTGGTTGTATTTCGATTTTAGATTTTTTCTTTCTTTCTTTCTTTCTTTCTTTCTTTCTTTCTTTCTTTCTTCCTTCCTTCCTTCCTTTCTTTCTTTCTTTTTCTTTCTTTCTCTCTCTCTTTTTTTTTTTTTTGCATTTCCCCATCCCCACTATCTTGAATGGATTCCTATATTTTCAACACAAAGTGGAGATTTTGCTCTCCACTTATTTGTTGATTTTATTTTTAATTTTTTTAAAAAATTTTTTGCGGAACCGGGGATTGAACTCAGGCCCTTGTGCTTTCCAGGGAAGTGCTTATTCCACTGAGCCATCTCCATGGCCCACTGAGCCATCTCCCTGGCATTTTTTTTTTTTTTTTTTTGGTAGAGAAGTTCACTAGAAATGGCTCATACCTCCTAATCATACCTTACATGTTGGATTTCTTCTTAGATTATTTTGAGCAGTGTATTGTTTCCTTGATGTTAACTTTGTCTTTAATTTTCCATTAGAACATATATTCAGGGAGATGCCTTAACTCTTGAAAGTTTTAATTCCTATTTTTTACTATGAAATTATTGACAATTATTTTGCATGAGTACATTTATGAAGAGTAAGAGTAACCTGAAGTTTTGTCCTTGTTTTAATAGCATGTACCATGGTAGTGGTGTTAATTTTCTTAACTCTTTACCTTCTCTTTTTTGGATCAGGAGTGCTCTGTGATAGAAAGACAGGCTATTTAAATACTTGCTCACTGTCATGCAGACTTTGCAGTAGATTCTTCTAAGAGTGGACAACAACCTATATACAACTTCCACTTGCCCTTTCCCCAGGAATTGTCATTCCATTCCCATTTATCATCTCTGACACTTTAAAAGAAAAGGGTGTGATGTGACATTCTACACTTTGAAAACAAGACTTAATTAATGGCGTTAAGCAAGCATTACATTGCAGCTCTTTTTTTTTTTTTCGGAACTGGGGATTGAATTTAGGCCCTTGAGCTTGCCCGGCAAGCAGTTATTCCACTGAGCCATCTCCAGCTCTTAAAGCATCGTGCATTTGACTGCAGTAATTAGTATGTGGCTGGTGAGATGGTGATTTGATTGGTAAGCCAAATATTTTGAAATGGGTGAGGTGAACAATTGTAGCACATAATGTTGCCAAAACTTTCCCCGTAACTGCTGCTTTATTCTTTCTGTATATATTTATATTACTTAATTCTGTATGTGGGAGCGCGCAGTATTTTCTTTCTTTTTTTTTTTTCTGGGGTATTTTACTCAGCACACTCTCTTCTGGGTATCGTACTCAGGATATTTACTAAACCAGTTGATTATGGCTCTGCTTGTCATGGGGCAAAAGGTGAAGTGTGAGGCAGTGGACATATTAATTCATTTTGCTATAGTAACTTTGTGTGTATGGCTATATCTCACAATATCGTGTTGTACGCCTTAAGCAAATGAAGTAAACTTTTAAAATGATACTACCTAAATAAACATGATACAGGTTGACTTCATTGTGGTTAGGAGGAGTTTACCTGTCAGTGGAAATATATGACATTTTCATTAGAATTTCGTAGAGAAGCTCAGATATTGAAGATGTTTGTCTTCCACGTTACAGCCCAGATGTTGGCAAGTGCAGTACTATCCAGCTGTAGGAAGCACCATGAACTTGTCATTGAATATAATAGGACTTTCTATTAAATTGGAAGTGACCAAAACTGTAACATATCCATCATCCATCTATTCTTAAAAGGCACAAGTATGGTAGTGTCTTTAATCTTCAGCCACTCGCATTTTGTACAGCTGTAATATGCACGGTGAGATTCTTTCAAATGACGTATCCATTTCAGCTTGGGAGAAGTTAAAACCTGACAATATCCCTCCTCTATTCTACATGTAATCTACATGGTCCCTTAGCATTCTCAGCAGTTAGGGAGTGTGTTTCTCAGAAAACAGCTGTAAAAGAGAGGAAGAAGAGGCAGGAGAGAAGTGTAGTTTTATAAATTTAATTTAAAGTTTAAATTTTTTTTACATAGAATAAAAAATAGTTTTAAAAAACTCCTTGAAACATGAGAAATGTAGTTTTAATGAAATACATCAAGAACAAGGTCTTGAAGTAGGGCTGGGCAGTGTTTCTAGCATGTTCTAAGTTGATAGTCACCATATGCTATCCCTGGTTTTCCTTTTTTCACAGACTGCTATGTAAAAACATGACACAAATTAGTTCTGTACAGTGACCAAAGCCAGAGTTTCTAATGTATAAGTCTGGCTTAATGGCTGAAAAGTGTTAAATTCAAATAACAGGTGACACTAATACAGGTGTGTTGTTGAAGTATGTTTTGTGTTCACCCACTTATTCCTTGTATACATTCCTACTGCCCTTTTCATGAAACCTGGTTAATTATTAAGCATGTCAGAGGGCAGGAACCACCTGAAATGCTGAGATAAGAAGCTTCTTGATATCTCTTTTTGTACTCGCCATTAGAAGGACTTAGTGTTACTTTTGTTCGATTATGCAAAAGCGGTCCATTTTATACTTTGGAAGAGCCTAGTTTTTTCTGAATGTCTATACTGTGATTTTGATCTTTGAAATGCCTTCACGTTCCCTGAGCCAAGGGATATTTTGTAATTAGGGAGCTTAGTGCCTGCATATAACTGTGTGTTGATAATGGCAGGGCAAAGCGAAGATTTCAGACAATTATCTTGGCAGCCAGGCCAGCAGCTCAGCTGGCGGCTGTGTTTGCAGGCAAAGCAAGCCGGATGTCAAGACACTGCACACATGTTAAGTACATAATGGTCCCCATTGCCTGCTGTTCTCAGCACCGGTGACTTGCTGGTATAAGTTGGGTATTTAAGGGCAAGCATTAACTCTCATGGGTCACCCGGGAACCATTTAATAAGTAACTAGAGGCCTGGAGATGATCATGTATTCTTCTGAACGCTTTGCTTTTGTTACTGCCATAGTTCATGAAAGGTCACTGTGTGTTTCAAATATTTAATGTCCTTTCCTAAGTAAGTGACCCTGGTCCAGCACAGAACTTGGCTGACTTGTTATTTGTTGTCGGCCAGTACATAGTAAGCCAATCAAGTTCATGGTATGTATATTCTGCCAAGAAAAAGCTGGTCAACAAAGGTAATAGGAGTCCAGAGAGGCCAGAATAAATCTGCACTGTGATAAAATAATTTCATTAGTTAAGAGTGTAGTAGGGATTTTAACTGCAAGAATATCTTTATGAATTTTTGTGACTTTTAAGTTGGAGATAATGTCCAACCTACAGAACATTTGTAAGACAAAAGCAAAAACAGTTCACATTCTTCACGTGAATTCAGTGCTTCTTTCTAACTTCTCCCATCAGCTTTGTCTAATCTGTTTTCTCAACCATTTGAGGATAAATTGTGAATGTGGTATCCCTTAACCTCTGAATAGCTCAGCATATATATTCTAAGAACAAGGATTTTTTTTTTTTTTTTTTTTTTTTTTTTTTTTTTTCGGAACCAGGGATTGAACTCAGGCCCTTGCACTTGCCAGGGAAG
>NW_004524636.1:6858545-6873370 GCF_000260255.1 Octodon degus
TATTATTATTATTGGCAGAACTGGGGACTGAACTCAGGCCCTTGCGCTTGCCAGGGAAGCACTTATTCTACTGAGCCATCTCCCCAGGCCTAATATATTATTAATTTAAAAAAAAATTAAATAAAGTTAGCCAGTTACTCAAACTTTTTGACTGTGTACTGCTGCATTTCCTTGAAAATAAAAACTAGCAGGAAAACAATCCACCTTACAAACTAGAGGTTGGAAATGGCAGTCTGGCAGCCTCTCCTTGCCTCCCCCGCCTTCCAGAGTAGGCGCTGGGCGAGAGAACAGCGATGGCAGGGAAGGCAAGGATGGGCTGACTGGAGCTGGCATTTTTGATCTCTAGTTTTCAAGGCTTTTTTTCTCTCGTTAGGTCTTACTTTCGACAGGAGAGGGTGTTGTAGCGGTGATTTGGATAGTCAAGCCCCTCCTCCTGAAGATGCTGGGGGAATCCAGTAGGATTCTGTGTTATCAGATATCGCGCATTCGTGCTTCGTAGGCGAGTGGGTTCTTCAGGAGGTGTTGTTAGGTCAGCTGGAGTTCTGTTCACAAGTGACTCAGGCCATTCTGGAGAGCGCCATGGACTGCTAAGTGGGGATTTGAGGTGAAGTGTAACATGCTCACTTACATGGCGAGGGAGTCATGAGCGTTGCTTGCCCGTGAGGATGGGATAGAAGTGGGGCAGCAAAGTGTCCCCTGTCTTCACTCCCTGAGCATCTTGGCTTCACAGCAACTGGGACAGCATTGAAAGTTGTGAAAAAGGGATGACAACATAACCCTTTCCTTTGGTCAGTGAGGGCAGGACGGGCATCCCGTGTCACCTAAGTGGCACAGGGGGAAGTACACAGGGACTCAGGAGATGGAGAATGTGTATTGGAGACAATTTGGGGCAATACTCATGAAGAAACGGAAGCATCATAGTGAGGGAATAGAACGTGTAAGTAGTTGTGTAAATAAAAATATGTAGCTGCAGAGCAGCAGATAGCTGCCGAGTGGTGGCCGTATACGATGCTGCATCTAACATGGGTGTCAGCGGTCTGCAGTTGATCTCCAGATTTCTTGAAAATAAGAACCACACTAAGGACAAGGTCTCTAACATGCCCTTAGTGGACCAGGCTGTCCCTAGTGGGTATCCAATTACAAGTAACGCTAAGTCATTTGTTCGTATTCTGTACATCCTGACATAATGAAAGCCGGCCCATGAATTTCTGCCTTTGTATACAGAATTTATGACATGTGTCATGTTCTACAATTAAAGGCTGACAGAGAACATCCAGAAGAAAGAGGACCGCTAATGTGACATGTATTTTGAAGAGAGGCTGTGGGAAAATAAGTGTGTTAGTTTGGTGTTGCTCATGGGAGTGTTAAGTCGCTGTAACTCACACTGAGAGCAAATTGGTGATATCTGTCACATATATAAACATGCCCTTTGCCCTGATGTGCAACTTCAGTAATTTATTCTACCAACTCTTTTATATAGTCTAGTAAAAGCAGAACATTGAAATTTAAACTAAATATTTGAAAATGAGGCCCGGTCAAATGAGCCCTAGTAGATCCAGCCATGGAATGCTATTCAACTGTAAAAGAAAAATGAAAAAGAAGAAGGTGAGGTGGGAGAGAAGAAGGGGAAGGAGAAGGAAGCAAAGAAGAGGAGGAGAGGAAGAATATACTGTATGTGCTGGTTTGGAAATGTCTCTTAGGGGGAAGGCAGGAATAATCTCTTTTGCATAAATTTGCCTTAAAGAAACTAAAAGAAGATATAAAAAAATGAATAAAAGTGTTTTGTGGTGGGTGGAAACTGACAGATGGAGACAGGAGTGGGTGTGAAAGTTTTCACTGGGTAAACCTTTTTATACTTTAAAAATCTGAAACTGTGTTCATGTACTAGTTAATAGAAAAAAAAAATAGAGGACCACTGTGTTCTTACAGGAGTGGAAAGGACTGCTAATTTTCTACTCCAACATCTATTGTCCTAGTGGTCTCAATTTAAATTAGAACATTGTCCTCTATACTTAAAATAATACTTTTATAGCTTCCATTGCAGCTCATTATAGTGCTGGGGCTAGTGATCTGCAGCGAGAGGTATTCTGCGGGGCATCTTCATATATTTTTAAGTGGATCTTTCAGCCATACGGGTCCTTTGGCCTTGCCTTCTTCCTCCTGAATATGGATTTAAAGTTCAAAGTCAGCAGATACCTTGGTCAAGGAGAGGACTTTGATGTTGGAAGCCATGGGCTAAGACGGCAGAGCAGCAAGATGGAAACCAGAGTTCTGCTGACACAGTGGGGCCAGTTGCTGGTTTTCATGAAAGAAAAACAGCTCTTCTCTTGTGTACAGCATTCTTATGTTGATACTCATGGTGTTGATTAGATGCTAGAATCTAATCTGGTGTCTACCCCTAAACTGAATCATGTTTTCCATTAAGATCTTTTCTTTTGTAAACTTTGCTGGGCATGTACTAAGCTTCTTCCTTCCCTCATTTCTTTGAATCTGTGGGTTGATGTGATTATGGCTTCTAATATGTACTGCTGGACAATCATGAGGTATGACTTTTATTTTTCACTGGGCTTCATAGTTCAAAGTGCCTTTGTTGAAAAAGTTCCCGTAAATGCATCCTGTCATTTTTCTTTTTTAAAATGGATGTAGAGCTCAGCTTTTAATATTTTATAAGCTGTTAAAGCAACCGTATTCCTTGTATCAAGGTAAATGTTCAGATTTTCAAACATGAAATTAAAGATGTAGGAATTACATGGATTGTAGAAAAGGTCCATATCAGTTTTATTACCATACTTATAATTCAGGCAGAATGAAGAAGATAATGAGTAGCAGGAAAAAGGACGGAATACATGAAACTCACTTTTAAAATTTATGGGCAGTCAGCTGGGGTAGTAATGGGGAGGATTGATATATTTTCACCCAACACTTCTATTAATGTGACTGTGACAAAGAAAGTCTACTAAGCAAACATTAACCTGTTTTTCTCAAAAGATTTGACATTAAGAGGTGTGTCATTCTCTCACTATTGGAAGACTCCAATTGGTAGAGGAAAGGAATTCCATCAGTGGTCATACAGGCACATCTGTCTTACCTTAAATGTCTACCCAAATTGATGCTACTCATTGAAAAGCAATGTAATAATCCTACTTCAAAGAAATTTTAGTGGAGTGAGGGGTCAAGCAAGTAGGACTGGTGTTTCGTAACATCAAATCTCTTTCTCACCTGGAATGACTTCTTTAGGGTCTCTTGTATTGATTCAAATTTACATACTCAATTTGGCAGCCTTTGCTGCTTTAAATAAAGTTGTTCTGAAACAATTTTTGCATAACTATTCTACATTATGGATATGGGCTTTCCCACATGCAATTAGTTGGAAAGTTTTTTAGAAAAGCAAAAGAAAAATCATTCCAAAGGAAAGTTCAGTAAGTCCCTGATTTATGAACGAATTCCATTCTGGGAGAACATTCCTAAATGGAATTCCTCTGTAAGTTCAACATAGTAACTTTATACACCTTTAACACAAATATACAATGGCAAGCATGGAAAACCAAACACAAATACAAGTACTGTAAATAAAATACTTTTACTTCTACCTTAAAATAGTGGTACTATAGAACTATAAATTAGCTAGTTTTCTTTTACAGTTGCCTTGAAATGGCAAGATGAGTATGTGAGCTACTTTTGTGATGTGTTTGCATCAGTGTTGTTTGCAATGCCAGATCTGTTTCTATCTCAAAATTTGAGACTGGAATATTTGTAAGTTGTGGTCTTACTGTAATAATTTTAAAGAGCTTGTAAGATACAGCAATGATTTGTGTTTATGTTACACAAGATAAAATTCTGCTATTAACTGAAAGTGTCGGTGTCCCCAGATTTAATCAGGGAACCAAATCCCCTAAGCAAAGATATTTCTACTTGGGACCCTCTAGGCTCCACCTTCATGAATGAAATGTATGACTTTAGAGAAGAGGCTCCATAAACTCTCTTGCTCCCTGCCACATGAAGATGCAGACAAAGATAACTGCGTACAGAATCACAGTCCTCACCAGATACCACATCTGCCTGTGCCTTGATTTGGGGCTTCCCAAATTCTGGGACAAAAAGAAATAACTTCCTGTTGTTTATAAACCATTGGGTGAACAGCCCATATGGATTGATGCTGTCTGTTTTGCACTAGACTTGTGGACCTGGAGAAAATTGTTGGTCCCTGATGCCATATAACTTTGCAAGGCAGCCTTATAATGAATAGGTTCTGCTAGTGAAGGCTGAGATAGGAGCCATGGAAGGGGAATAAGCCAGTCTCGGAGAGTGTGTTACAAAGGAATGAGATCCACACTGGTTCCAGAGCACCCTGACAGCTAGGACCAAGTAGGAGATGAGTTCTGGTAAAGTGTGAAGGCTCCTCCTAGTCTAAGTGTACAGATCCTGTAGAGCTCGCAGTGTGGGGAAGTATCTTCCCTTGAAGCTGTGTTTTTACACTGTGAGGATAGTTGTAGCTTTACATGCAACCTGGAGAACAAGAGGAAGGGCTAGGTGAGATGAGGTGAGGTGAGAGGAGAGGAAGCTGGGAAGACCATTTTGAGGCCTTAAAGATCCTCTTTTTTAGTTTCTGGTCCCTGGGAAGCTGTGGAAAGGTGTGGGAGTCACAGTACTGGGAGAAACAAGAGTCACAGCTGAGTGGACACTGTAAGCTATCAGAGAGAATGACCAATGAGAGTTGAACTGGAAGACCCCAGAAAGGGGGTGGGGAGCAGAGATGACAAAGCACATATATCACTGTGGTACAGTGTTTCTAATTCTTCTGGGAAGATAACCAGAAAAGGATAGCTGAGTCAAATGGGACCTTCAATCCTAGTATTTTGAGGAATCTACACACTGATTTCTACAGTGGTTGTACCAATCTACACCCCCCAAAATGGAGAAAGACTGCCTATGCTATTATTTCTTGATAGCATCCATTCTTTCTGGGGTGAGATGGAATGTCAGTGTTGCTTTAATTTGCATTTCTTGAATGACCAGTGACTTTGAACATTTTTGCATATATTTATTTACTATTTGTATTTCTTCATCTGAGAATTATGTATTCATTGCAGATGCCCATTTTTGGTTTGGGTCTTTAAATTTGAGAGCTTTGAAGCCAGGGAGATGGCTCAATGGAATAAGTGCTTCCTTGGCAAGACAAGGGCCTGAGTTCAATCCCTGGTTCTGCAAAATAAATAAATAAATTTGAGAGTTCTGATTTTTTTTTTTAGTTCTTTATACGTTTTCCATAGTAATCCTTTGTCTGAGGAACACTAGGCAGACTTCCCCCACCCACCATTATGGGTTATTTCTTCACTCTGTTGGTGTTTTCTCTTGCTGTGCAAATCTTTTTAATGAGACGCTAGTTGTTGATTCTTTGTGAGAGTTCCTTTATGATTGAGGTTTCGTTCATAAAGTCTTTGCCTATACCAGTGCCTTCAAGAGTGATACCTCTTCTATTTTGCAGCAGATTTAATGCTTGTTTTTGATATTTAGATCTTTGATTCATTTTGAATCTAGTTTAATGCCTGATGAAGTATATGGGTCCAATTTTAATCTTCAGCATGTGCAGAGCCAGTTCTTCTAGCATCACTGATTGAAGAGGCTATCTTTCTTGCAGTGAATGCATCTGGCCCTTTGTTGAGGACCAGGTGGCTGACTTATTTCTTCATCTTCTAATCTGTTCCATTGATCTTTACATCTGGTTGAGTTTTTTTTTTTTTTTTTTTTTTTTTTTTTGCTAGTACCATACTGTTTTTATCACAGTAGCTTTATAGCATAGTTTCAATTCAAGGATTGTGATTCCTCCCTGCCTTGCCTTTGTTGCCCAGAATTGCCTTTGCTATTCTAGGTCTCTTTTGGTTTGAAATTAATTTTAGGATTGTTTTCTCTAATTCTGTGAGACATGCTATTGGAATTTTGATGTGAATTGCATTATATCTGTAAAACAGTTTTGGAAATATAGCCATTTTCACTAATTTGCTTTTCTTATCAGAGCAAGGGATATCTTTCCATGTTTTAGTATCCTCTTCAATCTTTTTTTTTTTTTTTTTAGAGTACTATAGTTTTAATTCTCGATATATTTTACATCTTTTGCTAGGTTGATTCCTAGGTATTTCTTTCTTTCTTTTTCTTTTTTTTTTTGGATACGATTGTGAAAGTCATTGTTTCCCGAGTTTGTCTCTCAATGAGTTTGTTGCTCATGTGCAGGAAAGCTGCTATGCTAATGAATTTGCTCATTAAGACAGCTTTTTGTAGAGCTTTTGGGGTCTTCTATGTCATACTTACTTTCAATAATAGAAATATTTTCACTGACAATGAGTGTGATAACAATATAACATGTTTTAGAGGTTGAAAAATTTGGCCATTGTCATCATAAAATTTTGCAGTGGACATTCTTGTGTATTTTTTTTTTTTAACAATACCTGGGATTCAGCCTAGGACCTTTACACTGAGTTACATCTTCTGCCAGTTTTATTTTATATTCTGAGACAGGGTCAGGTTTCTACTAGGTTGCTAAGTTGCCCAGCTGGCAGCTTGAATCCCTCCTGCTTCGGCCTCCCACAGTGCTGAGATTACAGGCATCTCAGTTGGAAATGATTAAATCAGGTATAGAAACACTTGGTGCATATCTTGAAATTGACTTCAAAGTAAGACTGCTTGCATTTTAACTCCTACCAATACTGTTTGAATGTGCCAATTTCCATTCAAACTGAATGGAAGATAAAATTTTGATGATTGCAAACGTGATTGCTGCTTCAACTGTATTTCTTGGGTTATTTTGAAGCTGAATCTCCTTGTACAAATTATTCTTTCTATTGTTTTGTTCACTTTTGTAGTCTTGGTAGTTATAATTTCTTTTTTTTTCCAATTACATTGTAAGCTTTATTCCTAACTTATCCTGTAAATTTATTTAAAATATTATTTATGAAATAATTTAAAACACTATAATAAAAATCTTTGTATTTCTCATATTTCTTATATAAAACAAAACACATAGTTATGTGATTACTCTATTAGCTAGTGCCCTAAATGTTTACACATATTATCTTACTTGATGCTCATAGAGCGTGTGAGATTTCTGGGGATGGTGGCTCAGCTGGTAACCCCAGCTCCTTGAGGTAGAAGCATAAAAACAAATTTAAGGCCAGCGTGGGCAACTTAGCATGACTCTGTCTCAAAACAAGAAACTAAACAATTCTGAGAATGTAGTTCAGTGGCAAAGTTCCTCTGGGTTTCCTTACCATTACCTGTCTCTCCCCACACAAACAAAAATTAGGTGCCGGGGCCAGGGAGATAGCGTTGCAGTCTAAGTGCCTGCCTGGCAAGCACAAGGACCTAGGTTTGATCCTCAGTAGCGCACGTTGTGGACGGGCCCCACCCCATGTGCATGGAGCTCGCCACCAAGACTGGTCGTGGTGGCAAGTGCCTGTAATTCCAGCACTGGGGAGGCTGAAAACAGGAAGATCACTAGGAGTCTGAGTTGGGTAGTGAGACTGTGTACTAAACAAACAAACAAATGAACAAATAAACAAATAAAAATATATGTGATATGACCAGGGATGTCGCGTCTGCCTGGCAAACACAAGGTTGTAAGTTTGAGTCTCGATTTTTTTTTTTTGCCGAACCAGGGATTGAACTCAGGCCCTTGTGCTTGCCAGGGAAGCACTTATTCCACTGAGCCATCTCCCCGGCCCCTGATTCTCGACTTTTAAAAAAAAAGATTGTGTGAAGTACGTCGTGTTGTCATCTCTACTTGGAGAAATTTCCTCCTGTCTGCCGACACACGAGAGCAGATGAATGCGTTGCTTAAGCGCTCATAGCTGTTGTGTGGAGAAACAAATTCAAAGCTAGGAAATTTGCTTTAGAATGTGTGCATTTACTGCTGCATTTCATTATTGATGCTACATTTCATTATTGAGCATAAAACTATTTGGAAAGTAATAGTTTTTCATAGAATTTGCTCTGTGAATGTCTTCTTTCTGGAAGAGCTTTCTTTCTTTCTTTTCTTTTTTTTCTTTTTTGGATTTTAATTTAGAGTCTACAGGGTCTCGCTACGCAGATCGGACTCTTAGTGATTCTCATGTTTTCAGCCTCCCAAGTGCTGGGATTACAGGTGCGCACCACCACGCCCAGTCTCAGTGTGCCCTGGGTGCAGGGCCAGCACAGCACACTGGGGATGGAACCCGGCTGCTGCGCTCTGCCTAAGCAGGCGCTTTAGTCCGCTGAACTTTCTAGTCGACCTTGGGAGAGCTTTCTTATGCCGTCTTTTAGCACACAGAAGCATGTCAGAACTGTTACACAGCCACACTTACCTAGTCAAGCTTTGCAGCCTTTTCTTTCCTGCATTTTTGTATTAATGCATTTGCTAATTTTTCCCTTGGTCTTATGCCAAAAAGATAGGCTGCAGTATTTATTTTTAACAAATTTCAAATGATTTTTTTTGTGTGTGTTTTTACATTCAGAGCATAAAATGACACAGAATTGACTTCTGTGTCTTGTAAGCTAGGACCTTTGTTATTACCTACTTGATTATAGAAAAGGTATCACCTCAGTAATATTTAGTAACTTGATTTATTAAGGCTTTGAGTTTCATATTTTATTTGCTTCTAGGTTCTTTTGAAATTTTATTATTACAGAAAATGAAATCATCTTGTTTATTACTTTTCCAGATTGACTATAAATTGGTTATTCTAGTATGCAAGAATGCTATTAGATTTTAGAATATCAGTCTCCTCACCATTAACCTTGTTCAACTAACTTTTGTAATTTAATAGTTTTTCCTGAAGATTATCCTGGACTTTATGTAGAAAAGTGACCTACTCATAATCTATAGATGACTGTATTTTTCAAACCTGTTTGCCATTTAACTCTTCGGTGATCATTTTGCGTCATGGCATCTCACGTTCTGGTAAATGAAGGCAGACCTTGTTGGACCTGCATGTTTTTCCTTAATTTTTGAGGAAATGCTTGCCATGTTTTGATATTAAGCATGATAATGTGCTTCAGGTTTTTAGAGGATGTTCCTGAACAGGATAAGGAAGTCCTTTATATAATGATTTGGTAGGACTTCAGAAAAATCTTAAATGTGGATTGAGCTTTATGAAATGACTCTTCCAAATACATTAAATAAACTTTTGTTCTCTCATATGTTAAGATCCATGTCACTTGCTCTTTTCTACAATCTGCTTGTTAATATTTTATTTTACTCTTATTTTCAGAGACGAGACAGGTCCTGGATTATTCTGTCTTACATTTTCCTTGTTCTGTATTCCCTTGCTTCATAATATAAATTGAAGAGAAATTATCTTGATTCTTTATTAACATTTTGTTAGTTTTCAGTTCTCAAATATTTATCTGTAGGCTTTGTCTTTTTATTATTAAATCTCATGGTAATTTTAATAGGATAATGTGCAACTTACTACATTTGAACACACATGATCTGAACACTCACACTGAGATGCGTCTTCAGCCGCAGACCCCATATTCTCCAGACAGAAGACTGAAAGAAGAGAAGGAAAGCTGTCTTCACATGGTGCAATGTGAAAATTACAACACTGATTCATAAAGCCAAGATTGTGCTCATGTTCTATGTTGTCTAATTAATAACTTGTAGTCTGGGAACCAATCTGAATGTTTATCAACCTCCATCCCTGTAACCTGCATTAGGTATCATAATTTTTTTATTTTTGTTTTGTTTTCCAAGCAGGGCCTCACTCTGTAGTCCTGGCTGGCTTTCAACTTTTGTTCCTTCCCTTCAGCCTTAGGAGATTGAGGGTCACTGGCAGGTAGCTCTGTGCCTGACAGTAGTAATATTTCTCCTTTTCTGCATCAGAATTTACACTCAACAGTGAGTTCTAAGTTGGAAAAGAGGATTTATTTATTTATTTATTTATTTATTTATGAATGTATTTGGTTGTTGCAGGGTCTCACTATGCAGCTCGGACTTGTGGTGATCCTCCTGCTTTGAGTCTCCCCAGTGCTGGGTTTACAGGCATGCACCACTACCCCCAGACTCTGGCCAGCTCAGCCCGCCCTGGAAGTGGGGCTGGCACAGCAGGTGGTGCCAGAAATCAAACCATGGTCACTGCACTTGCCTAAGCTTGCCTAAGCAGGTGCTTTAGTCCGCTGAGCTATCTTGCCAGCCCAGATTTATTTATATTTAACCTGCCTGTTTGACTTTGTCCACAAGTCAGACAAAAACAGGCATAAGAGCTTCCCTTGTCTTATTTATCATATTTATCAAGAAATGGTTTCTTAATATTATAAAAATTGTCACATCCTGTTTTTCTTGTATTTAGATACTGTTTTATTTTTAACCTCTAAATCTCAAGTAAATAACTTAGTGCTGGCTCTTCCATATATATAATGATGATGGTGGGGTTATAAAATATTTATTTTAAAACCAGAGGGAAAAATCCCAAGCTGTTTTTAGCCCAAGACTCACATAAAACTTAATGGAACCAGCTGGGTTTGCCAAGAGAATACTATAGGTTTCAGGCTTACCATAAACCCAAGATTCTACCTAATTCAACAATATGACTCCATCCTCAGTGCAGAAGTAAGCCTTTATTTCAAAATATAACTAGACAAGAAAATTTAATCTGAGAATTAAATTTCATTTCTCATGCATGCTATTGCATAGCCAAAGCAGCTGGAATTCCCAAGTATACTGAAACAAAGTATGTTAGCCTAAGGGAAAAAAATAATATTTTGTACAGCAATTAACCACTGGGAAGAATGTATGCAATGTGTTGATTATTGAAACTGTCCTACCAATTTGATTTGAAACTGTCTCATTGCTATTTGTTTCTCAATAAAATTATGGAAAAATAATATTTTATGGAGCTACCTCTGGAGTAAAGTTTCCTCTCTTAGCTTTGCAATGAGTGATTCTACCAATAATATGATTTAAAAATTAATATTGAATAAAATTAAAGGAAAAGTTAATGATTTCAAATGAACAAAAATATGAAGAATACAATTTACTTACAGCATAAATAAAGGTCATGGAATTGCTGCCTGCATTGGAACTCCTTTATTTCTACTTACATTTAATAAGTATTTTTGAATGAATGAAAATCTCCAACATGAATTAATCTTAATATCACTCTTTTCCTCCCTAGCTTATATATTCAGGAATACAATATTCGGGAATGTTGTTCTCTTCTTGGTGTTTAGTTATGTTTTTATACTTGTCAATGTGGATATTACATTGTTTGGAAGTTTAGTCACTGTATATGTTGTGTGTAAGTATGTCCACACTTGCACTTAAACATAGGATCTATTCCTACAGTGCTATTTGTTTGGATACTATAACATTCAAATGAAAGAAGCATCCACATACTTGTTCGGTTGGTCTACAGAGTCCCAGCACTACATGTAAGAGGCTGCTTGTGTTTCCATTTAATTGAATGACACATACTGAGAGAACACCATGTACCAGACAATACGTTGTGTTCCAGGTCTCATACAGGTATAAAGACTTTCTGAAAGAGCTACAAAGATGGGATATCCATTATAATCACATGAGAAAAGGGGAAGTTCAATATTTTAATAGCATAAGCAATGTGAAGAGGAAGCACAGATAAGGAATCAATTAGTTTGACATGGATTAAGGTATGAGCATGGGAGTAGAGATGAGGAAGAAAGGGTTTAGACTTGCAATGGGAGTATATTCTAGGTAGAAGGAGGCCAAAGCACTGAATCACGAGGGCCTTTTGCGTCTTTGGAGAATGGAAAAAAATATAGACTATGCGATGAGCATTGGGGAAGGGTTCGACTGGAATGGTTCATCAGTCTTGGTACTCATGCATCAGTCGTGTGTCTCTGCATGCATGGGGAAAATGAGTTTGGAGCACAGAAGACAGTGGGAAGTAGATGCTGCCAGATATCACCAGGGCATGCCCAAGGAGTAAAGACAGGGAGAGGATGTTCATCCAGACAGAGAAGTACAGACTGATGAATAGAAACCTGTGAGAGGTATGATTGGAGGATTTGTCTTCTTGACCGGTGTAATATAGGGAGAGAACTTGGGGGAGATTTTCTTGAGAATGGAGGGACTTGTCTTCACAGATGGAAGATGAGGCTTGTTTAGTAAGTGCCCTAACTTTGTCCCTCCATCAGCACAGCACTTTAGCAAGTTCCGAGTTTTGCAAGAGTCAGCCTTCTTTGCTCCATCTGAGTAACCAGATCACTCCCACGTTCTGTATTGCCTTCCATTTTCTTTGACTTTTTATTCCCCTCTGAGTGCTTTCTGGGGTGACTTGCTTGCAGTCAAGTCCTTGCATGACAGTCTACCTCTGGGGTGAAGCACATCCAATGACAAGTGGAAGTTTGTTGTTTTTCTTTTACTTCATAAGAATGGGATGGATTAGAAGGAAGATGAATTGTGGAAAGAGTGAATTTCAAAGTGATGGGGTAGAGAAAGAAGTAAATCATAAGTAGTCCAAAGAACTAAAGGAGATAAAATTGGAAGACTGAGGATCAGTCATCCCTTGAGCCACATCTTGTCAGCAGATCTAAAAGAGTTGGAGTTGGAATTGTGTGAACAGGGGCTGTTCATTGACTGACCTACAAAAGAGGAATCAGAATGAATGTGCATAATATTTGTGATGCAATGTAATCAATCTTGGTTATTTCTGATGGAAAGAGACAGAGTTGCTTATAGAACATGCACTACTTCCTAAGTGCCCTGGAATAGTTCATTCAGCCTAACTCTTTTGTCATCATTCATTCAACAAATATTTAGTAGGTGCATTTTGCACATCATCTTCCAAATGGTCTGTCATCGTGATGGGGTTCCCTTCTACCATTTGTCTCCTTTGCTATTTATTTGGCAGCATCAGTTGCTTCTACTTTTCTCATATTGAACTAAGTCAGTTTATTTTGCTTTTGCTATGATAATACATTGTTATTCTAGAAATAAGTTTTGAATTTGGACTCAATATCCATCATAACGTCTCCTTCAAATTCTTTGTGTAAAATCTGTTGGCCATAATAATCTGGAAAGACAAAGTAAAGAAATTAAAATAAATAATAATGCTGCTATGAAATGTAGTGATATAGGGGAAAGAATCTCCCAGCCTGCTAGATATCTGGTGCAGGTCATTTTCTTTAAAATCAAAGAATGAATTTTAGGAACAATGGAGATTAAGAGTAAAATATATTTATCAGAGAAAGAAAGATTTGTTCGAGAGAGAGAGAGAGGCAGAAGTTGTCCCTAGAGGTTTCCAAGGAACTTACCTCTTTAGGAATTTTTATAGAGCAAGACCACGAGGTGAGGGGGGTCCAAGGTGGGAAACATAGGAACTCACAAGGTGAGCATGAGGTGGGACAAAATTGTGGCTAGACAGTAAGATTACAAGTATAATTGCTCAGGTAAAATTGACCAACTCTGAATCAAATGGGGAGCAAGTCAAGTAGTAAGTGGATGTGAGTGCAGAACAGGGGCTTTTCCTGTATGGGGTTGAGTTAGTGACTCTTCTGGCTTTCTAAAGCTAATAGGAATCTATTTAGAATACCGATCCCTGACGTTTATTCTTAGGGAGGTATATGGGTACATTTATTTCATCTTTTGCTTCGAGGTGTGGTCCGCAGCTGGGGGTGTCTTTCCCACAGTTGCGAGGATCTTGTCTTTCACACCGGCTTCTCTGAGGGCCCAGGCCTGTCTCACTGCCTATGGCATTTCTGACTCAGTTGCCTGCCACAACTGCAGGGCTCTTGAATAGGTAAGTAACATTCTAGAATTTGCTGAAATACAGAATAATGAATATTTTTTGTCTGATTTTTAAATTCATTTTAATGAGAAAAAATATAAAATAGCAGTAAAACAGTTTCAAAATAGGTTAGTAGGACATTTAAATTTTATTTTATTTTTTATTTTATCGATTCTTCTATGGCTGCTAACTTTATCTGTATGTATGTATCCATGTAATTGAAGGTCTTCTAGGTAAAAAATATCTAGGATTCTTGCTAAAAAGAAAAAAAAATCAGCAAACCTGAAATTTACCAAGCCTCTTGATCTAATTACAGATTTATTGAAAATATTAAGAAGAGAAACATGAAAAAAAAAGAGAGAAACATGTTATCAAATAACAGAGAGTGTAATTGGGCTTTACTATCCTCAAGCAAGTAGGAAACTCTTTGGGACAATCAACCAGTATATACATTGCAAGACAAAGTGAGACAGAATGAGAAACTATTGTGAAGAATGCATATACATCATTTAAATCATTTGCAATTTTTAAATTTTATTTATTTGTTTAATTTTACTGAGAAAGAAGTGGCAATGAGACAGTTTCAAAACCGGTTAGTAAGACAGTTACAATAATTAATGCATTGCATATTGTTGTCTTTGTAGTAGTTATTCAGAGTACAAGATGCAGACATGATATCTTGTCTAAGTACTATTAGTATAAATCTCATTGAACTAAGAAAGTAGCTGTATATCTAAATCATTTGCAATTTGGAACTATTTTTAGATTGAAATTTTAGAAAAATATTACACTTATAAAACAAGTTGAACCCTAAATAGTGGATGATATTTAGGAATCATTTTTCATTTTTAAACGTATTTCGTTTATTTTAGGAAGAAGGAAAACACAGCTCAATAGCTACATTCTAAATTACTTACAGAAAGAGTAACATTATGTCTTATATTTGATTCAAATGAATTAGGAGAGAGGAGGAAGGAGACCAGTGTGGAGGTGGCAGGAGCCATTGGAAGATGATTTTTGAGGTTGGATTATGGCTTTGATGGTATAATAATCATTATACCATTGTTTTTGGGTTTTTTTTTTTTTTTT
>NW_004524636.1:6874089-6894219 GCF_000260255.1 Octodon degus
TTTTGAGCCTCCCCAGGGTTGGGATTACAGGCATGCACCACCAGGCCTGGAGTCTGGCCGGGTCAGGGCTGGCGCAGCATGTGGTGACAGAGATCGAAACGTGGTCCCTGCACTTGCCTAAGCCTGCTTAAGCAGGTGCTTTAGTCTACTGAGCTATCTTGCCAGCCCTGTTATATTTTTAGGGGAAGTACCCTCCGTATGCATTTGAACTCTCTACAGACTTTCATATAATAATATGGTAAAATTAATAAAAATCATTTTTGGAGTGGTATCTAGATTTGCTTCTGTCAAAACTAATAGGAAGTATAAGATAACTATTGTGTCTTACATAGCACATTGAGTTAATTCTTTTTATCCTTATAAACAGTAAATATCAAGAATTAGGAGAGCTGCTACACCAAATCATGGGGACGCACCCTGAGAAAGTACTTCAAAAGAAGAATACAGTAAATGTGTGCAAAGCGAGTCACTGTAGTACTTTCAGGGTTGAAATGATTAGACAGGAATGAAAAGGCAAAACATTGCAACAAGTAAATAGGTACATCATGGTGCTTCAACAACATGAATTATTGAACTGATATGAGAAATAAAATTGAAGATAAAGCAATCTGAAAATACGTAGATATAAAAGTAGGAAAGTACAAGCACACTAAAACACAGTGCCTTTACTCTGCTAATAAATATGCAAAATATGTTAGTTTTTAAATAAAGACTGGAAGAAGATATTCCAAACTGAAACCAGCTGTTGCATTATAGTGTTGATATTAAGACTGATTTATTTTTTCTTTAAAATTCCCTTCTGCTGTTACAATGATATTTATAAAATGTTTCTTTAAAAAGTCCCAAGAACAAAAAATTAATCCTGCCACAAAGAACTGGAATTATATTGAAAAACACAGTTCTAAAGGGGAAGAACATGGAAGAGTGAGTCTGGGTTAGATCTAATAAATGCCATGAATGAATTGCGATGGACTGCAACACATTGCAGAGCTTTGTGCATGTTGTGGGAGGCAATTGGGGCATCTTATGGCTCTGCCTGCCTTCAACAGAGAGGAGAAATGGTGCAGTAAATCCTACACCCCCACTCTCAGTGAGTCATTGTATCACCAAGACAGTGAGCTTTGTGCAGTGTCCAGTCCAGTGCTGGTCCCAGATGGTCACTTACTAAAAACTATGGAAAGCCTGAAGGGACACCCTTGCAAATGTGGTGCTGTGTTTGTAAATGGGATGCTTCTCCAAAATAGTGCTTTCTTCTACAGTATATTTTGCTTCTATGTATTTAGCTCCTGTTTAGATAACTGCTCCCTTCTTCAGCTGTGTAATAGCTTTCACATTGCACATAAGTGTGGTCAGGTGCTAGCATGGGCTCTTGCTCTTCTGAAGTTCTAGTGGTTATTCACCTGCTGGGAAGAGGAGGAGTGGCTGAAGGAAGCTGGGTTTTTGTTCAGGGCTATTGCACTGGGACACATTTTAAGAACAATTGGATATTGTTAGGATCTCATTAAGTAAACAGTATCTGGATAAGCTGTCAATAACTATTTTATTTTATTTTCTCTGTTCATCATGCATGCTATAAGTCTTACCCTGTAGTGCCAGGGATTTGGGCCACAGACTTGCATAAATTCTTGGGACTCTGGAACCAAAAGGAAAAGCTCCTATGACTGGATAGAATGTTTTAGATTTTTTCTTTTTCCTCTTATTATTTTTGAATAAACAGCAAAATAAGCAACAACAAAGAGCTAGCTGCCTTTGAAAAAGGAAATAATGGACAGAATTTTTGGTGAGGGCTATCAATGGAAGGTGAAGGGAGGATGTCATTTTTCTGTACAGCAACAAACCATTCCAGCACTGTGACGTTGTTCCTGGGAAGCACATATTATCCTATCTCTTGTTTAGATAATATATCTTTTCAGGTTAATTAAAGGGCTTAACAGACATTATCATATTGAACAAACAGAAGCCTAATAAAACAGGTATGTGACGTGTAATTACATCTGCTCTGTAGATGACATGTGGCATGGTCTTGGGATTCAACAATGGAGTCCCTCCCCCAGTGAGTATATGTGCCTCTTTGGTTGTACATGTACTTTTTTAAAAAATGTATTTGGTTGTTACAGGTCTCACTACACAACTGGGACTCACAGTGATCCTCCTGCTTTCAGCCTCCCCAGCAGAGGGATTACAGGTGTCCACCACCACACCTGGTCTCTGTGGTGGCTCAGTGCCCCCAGGGGTAGGGCATTGGGGCATGTGGTACCCAGGATCAAACCCTGGTCCCTGCACTTGCCTTAAGCTTGCCTAAGCTGGCGCTTTAGTCTGCTGAGCTACCTCACCGGCCCTGTACATGTACTAACTAGTACAAGGAAGTTTTTGAATCAAATTGCTAAAAACTAATACAATGTTGTTTTAAATTTCATGATATTTTAAGTAATTTTATAGGACAGAAATGATTTTAAGATAACATTTTAATATTATCTGAATATTTTATTTATTTTTTAATTATTTAATTTTTTTTTTGTGGAACCAGGGATTGAACTCAGACAGGCCCTTGTGCTTGCCAGGGAAGCACTTATTCTACTGAGCCATCTTCCCGACCCTGAATATTTTAATATTACAGAATATTTTAATGAACTTCTTTGAAAGAGAAAAAAAAAAAAAGACCAAAGACAAAAACAAAGCAACATGAAACATGGCAAATGGTACAGAATTTCAAAGTAAGAATAGAAAACTAACAATATTTGCTATATTACATATTGTTATCATCAAATGTGTTGCTCAGATTACCAGATGTAGGCATGTATGATTGATCAAACAATTAAATATTAACTCTTCCCTTCAACAAACCTTAGTAGATATAGTAAAGTGGAAAGAAACTGATGAACTTTTTAAACCAAATCTACAAAGCAGTTTGTTAAACGATATAGAGAAAGGAGGAAGTTTTGTTGTGAACAATAAAATTTTGCTCAGTTTTTTTCTTGATTCTCATGTTGAAAATACTGATTTGAGGGGCCAGGGAGATGGCTCAGTGGAGTAAGCGCTTCCCTGGCAAGCGCAAGGGCCTGAGTTCAATCCCCGGTTCCACCAAAAAAAAGAAAATACTGATTTGAAAGTCAGCTAATGTGTTCGTTTCCAAAAGAAGGCTTCCCTGGCAGTTCTTTTTTGAGTTGGTGCTGAATCGTGGCAGAAATAACATAAAAGAAGACCATGGCCTTCCAGGGAGGGCCACGCTGACCACTGGACCTCTGTCTACTCATATAATTAAACTCGAGGACAAAAGAAAAGGGACTCTCTTTTCTCCTTCGAAGTAAGTATTGAGGTTATGCAATGTATTTGACCTCGGAATTTGTCAACAGTCATAGAACAAGCCAGTATGCATTTTTTTTTTAGATCAATAACCCAGTGACTTTTACGTGGTGAGTGAAAGTAGAAAACAACTTTTCTTGGCAAATTTATTCTCAGCGGGGTTAGTTATTGTCTTCAAACGGTGAGTGCATGTGAAATGCAATTGAGGAAAAGAAAAAGTGTACAATCTTATGATAATTCTACTGTGCTGCAGTGTATTGTTTCAAAGGGTTATTTCATTCTCCTAAACTTTCACTTTTGTTATTTAGTTTTCAGTTACAAAAGTAGTACTTGCTTGTGTGAAGTTAGTGATTTTTAATTCTAAAGAAGTACATGAGATAAAATCTATCTATCTATCTATCTATCTATCTATCTATCTATCTATCTATCTATCTATCTATCATCTATATCTATTCTCTGACCTGCCTGGAAGTCATCATTGTGATTAGGTTTGATAATGTTGCACTAAAGTAATGTCTGTCCAAGGCTGGTAGCTGTTGCCTCCATTCAGTCAGTTAGCAAGATGTGCTCTGGACATCACCTTCACTGGAAGCTTCATCTCCTTTGCTAGAAGAAGTCTGATTTCACCTTTCAGTTCTGGGGCACTAATGTGCCCCAGCATGATCCCCATCATATTGCTGAATTCTGGCTGCAGGAGCTCAGAAGCACAAAGTCCGCCAAGTGTTTCCATTGTGGTGCAGTAACTCTCGCTGCGTGTTTGCCACCTGCTCCTCATTTCTGGGCCTGTCCCTCAGGACTGCTTCGTTCATTTGTGGACGTGGAGTTAGAGGAGGCTGAGCCTTTCCACTACTTCGGAGCTCACTCTGAACTTGGGAAGACTATGGGCTCCTGGTGCCTTGGATGAAGAGAGCTGATCATACCCCTGTGTTTAGCGCCCTGGAGGATTCTTTTCCAGAGACACTACGCCGGAGCAAGATTCTGGTTCAGTGGGTGGCCTGACTTCCCTCTGTGAGGCTGAGAAGGGTGCCAATGAAGGAAGAGGAAACAACTAGAGGTCCTGCAAAGATCTTTCCCCGCTGATGAGACTGAAACCCTGCTGGAACTTCCTTGCCTTACACCTCTCCACGTTCATGTTTCTCTTGGAAAATTTTATTTTATTTTTTTCTGTATTTTAGGAAAGGGTCTACAGGGTGGGTTGTTCAGGGTCTTACTACTAGATCGAACTCCTAGTGATTCTCCTGTTTCACAGCCTCCCAAGTGCTAGGATTACAGGCGTGTACCACTACGCCCAGGCGGGGCCGGCACGGCAGGCCTGGAGATGAACCCCCAGCCCCTGCGCCTGCTTGCAGGCACTTTAATCTACTGAGCTATTTGGCTGGCCCTCTCTTGGAAAATTTTAGTATGTGTTCCTATGTCTGATTGAATAATACTGATAAAGGCGAAAGAAACTCCTAATCTGAAAGATACCTGGGCTCAGTTCATGTTCTCTAAACCAAAGAACGAGTTTTAGGAAAAACGGAGGAGGTTAAGAGCAGAATGTATTTATTGGGGGAAAGAAAGATCCTGTCCAAGGGAGGGACAGAAGGGGACCCAAGAGGTTTGCCTTGGAAGCTATGTTTCCAGGGATTTTCTATAGAGTAAAACCATGTAGTTAGGGAGGTCTAAAGTGGAGAACATGGGAACTTGCTTAGGTGGGCTTGAACTGGGACAAAACTATGGTCAACCAGTGAGATTACAAGCACCATTGCTCAGGTAAAACTGATTAAATCCAGGACCAAATGGGGAAGCGAGTCATGTTGCAAGTAGGAACTAGCAGGCATGAATATAGAACAGAGGCTTTTCCTGTAGGGGACTGGATCAGTGACTTCTAGGTGTCCTTAGGTCAGAGACTCATTTGGAATACCAGTCCTGAGTCTGGGCAGGTAACTCAGGGGCATAAGCGCCTGGCTAGCAAGTGCAAGAACCTGAATTCAATCTGATACCACCCCCCCCCCAAAAAAAAAGAAAATCAATCCTGGATATCTATCTTTAGGGAAGTATGTGGCTACATTTGTTTACTCTTCTGTCTTGCGATCTGGCCCACAGCAGGGGTTTGTCTCTCCCAAAGGTGCTGAGTCATCTTGGCTTCCATACTGTCTTGAGGGCCCGGCCCTGTCTGGTTGCCTATAATATTTCTATCTAACTCAGCTGCCTGAAAAAATACCATTCTAGATGATATTTGGTAGAAGAGTTAGTGGATTACTAAGAGAAAAATGCTAGTGGTGACTATTTACAAATTTGAACTTTAAAATTCTCCATGCATAATCATACTGCTGCTTCTGGATTTGGGATGAGACTATGCCCTGATAAAGCCGTTGTCGATTAAGAATATTCTCAGTTGAAAATTCATCCACTTCACCTACCCCGCTGAACACCAGGGCTGCAAAACAGAACGTATTTTAGATGGCAGCTAGTCCTCTTCTCCTGGGGATGGGGAGGATGGCTGGAGCGCACGGCACGGTGGCAGGGGATGGGAGCACATATTGCCAGCATCGGCAGAAATCGAAATTCAACACTTGAGGCTTCTGCTTCTGCTGAGTGCTTTGCACTTGTGTACTACTGGAAGGTCCAAAAATAGCTAGTGGTTCGGCATCTGTATTGGAATGAAATCGTAGAGGTATGGATTATAAAAGCCTTTGGGAAGAGGAATGGATGCAAAATTAGAGGCATTAAGGATGAAGTAAAATAGGAGAATATTAACCATATTTTTCTGGTTGTTGAGATTCCTTACACTTTACTTAGCTTTATATTTTAGAGTGGAAGACAGTTTTCACTCCATTTCCTGTGGAAATTATTGCAATTCTCTAAACTAGGATTGGAGCAAATTGCAAGAATCTCCCAGTCTGTCAGTTTTCCTAAAATAAGCCATTAAAAGCAGTTCATTATCTATCATTTTATCCTGGGTTAAAATAAAAATCTGCTTTCTAGGCCAATCTTCATTAAGCTATTAATATCCTTTTTATATTTTAATTTCCTTTATTAGCAACTGCAGGTAACTGAGACATGAATATCATTATTTGTAGTATTAATTGATACTTTGAATGCTTTTTAATGACTTTTGGCTCCAATGTCAATAGTTTTCCTCCTGGTACACATAGATACAAGGACATACCCAACACAGCTGTATGTACTGAGCTATATTAATGTTTGACTTTGCATCTGGCCAGGAATATGCCTGTTTTTTATGATTTTAATTTCAACACAGCCCCAGATTTTTCACACAGCCACTAGCGGTACATTTAGAAAATCCCTGATTTTCCAAGTGTGATGGCATAGGTCTATACTCCTAGCGCTTGTGAGGCTGACGCAGGAGGATCGCTGCAAGTTCCAGGCCATCTTGGAGTACATAGTGAGACACTGCCTCAATTAAAAAAGCCCGAATTTTATTCTATTTTATTTTTTAATAAAGTAAAAACTTTTGATATAATTAAATGAGTTCTCAATTTAGTAAGTTCAGCATAGAATTTGAAATTTTGCTAGCTGTTTCAAAAAGTAAGA
Source organism: Octodon degus (assembly GCF_000260255.1). Classification (NCBI taxonomy): domain Eukaryota; kingdom Metazoa; phylum Chordata; class Mammalia; order Rodentia; family Octodontidae; genus Octodon; species Octodon degus. The sequence goes on from NW_004524636.1 coordinate 6,880,930, forward strand.
TGTGCACCTGCTGTTTCAAACCTTTGTCAAGGGCACTGTTTACTGTTTGCTGATAGCAGAAAGTACACCTTAGCACGAGTGTGCTGTCGCTGGTGTACTTTGTGAGGGGCGTTGGGAGCACTTTGAAATTTCAGTTTTATTTCTTCTGCATTAACTCACAGAGGGTATTTTGTGTACTTAGAATTTGTGTATGAAAATATTATATCAAATATGTAAGCATTTAAATTTTCATTTTTTCTACCATAAAAGCTATATTAAAAATGAACACCACAGGGCCAGCCTGATCGCTCAGCAGACTGAAGCACTTGCTTAGGCTGAGTGCAACCAGTGGAGTTTGATCCCCGGGCCTGCTGTGCCGGCCCTGCCCCTGGGTGCACTGAGGTGTGGTGGTTTGCGACTGTAATCCCAACACTAGGGAGGTTGAAAACAAGAGGATCACTATGAGTCCAATCTGTGTAGTGAGACCCTGCAGACCCTATAGACCCTGTCCTCAGTGCAGAAAAAAATGGACACCATAGGTTTTCTTTATTTCTTTGCAATTGTATATGTTGAGGAACAAGATCTTACCTCTAGGGTCCCTTCCTCGTGCCCTTGTCCTTTGTGAATTGCCACCAAGCCATGAAAGTCTCTGTACCTTTTAGACTGTACCCCACACTTCCTGCTGTGACACCACAACTTTATTGTTTCAAAACTAGATGGTGCTGAAAGTCATATTTACTCATTCATTTGAGAAGTTTGGGCTTGTTCTGGAACCTGAGAATATGGTGGGAAACACACACCTGGAGGCTTAATTGGTCACAAAAAGTGTTCATTAATCATGTGTGTTTCTACACTGAGCAAGGCCCTGTGAGTACAGAAGGCCTGACATAATGGAGGGCAGTGAGAAGACTCACAGGGAAGGGACCTCAGCTCTGAAGATGAGTCAGGTCATTGCTGGTGGTAAGGGGTGGAGGAAGTGGGCCAAGAAGAGGCTGAGCATTCCCAGACCCGGGGCAGGAATCAGTAGACTCAGTTTTAATCGCTAAAGGCCATGAGGCTAAGGCAGAATGCAAGGTGAAGTTTGGTCAAAGGTCTAGTTAGGAGGACAGGGGTCAAAATCAAATCTTCTCTGCTTGACAAGTTTGGTTATATCCTTTTTTCTTTTTTCTGTATTTTAGAAAAGGGTCTACAGGGTGTTCAGGCTCTCACTACTAGATCAGACTCATAGTGATCCACCTGTTTACAGCCTCCCAAGAGCTGGGATTACAGGTGCGTACCACCACACCGCTCCACTACACCCAGTCTCAAGTGCTATCTCAGTGTGCCCCGGGGGCGGGGCTGGCAAGGCTGGCCTGGGGATTGAACCCCTGGTCCCTGCACCTGCTTGCAGGCTCTTTAATCCACTGAGCTATTTGGCTGGCCCTAGGTTTGGTTGTATCTGAACTGTAATAAATAAAAAGCTGATGAAGAATGGAAACAAAGGCAGGAATAAGGATGATGATAATGAGTGTGTGTGTGTGTGTGTGTGTGTGTGTGTGTGGTCACATGTATGCCTGAGGGAAGCACCATGATTGGATGGTCACTATCAAAAAATGAAACATGAGAACAATGTTTAAATTTTTTAAAGCTATGATCTTTCTTATCCTGTACCACTTATCACATAGGCAGATAGTCCATAATTGCTTAGGAGGCAGTTCTCTTCAGTAATGAAGTTATTTCCCAGCATTCAACAATGAAATACTAATAAAGTCACTTTCCCACAAGGCGGAGAATCCCCGCCCAATTTAGCATCTGTGGCTAACAGTTTTCAAATAATTTAAACCTTAACTATGTGACCAAAGCAGGGGCAATAGAAAAATGTGTCTTTAGAATCCATCTTGTTGCATCAGCTAGCTCAGCAAAAATAAATAAAGGACGTCAAGGTGAAGAGCAGGTTTAGATGTAAGGTTTCAGGTTTGGAGCAATTTACAAGCAGCAGCTTTGTAGAAATGGACCCCGTATGCGCTGATAAAAAGAGCTGCGTCTTCTTTAGAAGCTACTGAAACGTGCCTAGGATGGCATTTTGCTACCTCGCCTTCTTTCCACTTAGGAATACTGACTGCTGTCTTGTATCAAGGACTGATGTTGCCCCACTCCTTTTGCATGTGCAAATGACCTCTGATGTGGCCTTTGAAGCTGCTCAGAAAGCGATCATGGGGTTCAGGATGTTGGCTAAGGGTGTGCACTCTTTAACTTTCCCTTTTTCACTCTAGAATAGACAAAGGCACCAGGCCCTACTCCAGTTATGTGGAGGGTTGTTTGCATTTTCTTAGTTAAGGAATTGTGCCTATTGGGCAGCTAAGATTATACACAAGCCATGCTTATTTAAAAGTGGTGCAGTTATGACATTCCCATCTTATTATTTGGTAGGTTACCGGCTAAGAAAAAGCCAATACCACACTAGCTTTTAAGGTCTAATTTGCATGGTGAGGCAATGCAGAAGCTGTGAATCTGAGGCTTCTTGGAAGGCTATTTTGTTTTTTGATCCTTCGATCTCTGTAACCTCCCATCAGCCCTGTTGGTTTCCACCTCTAACACTATACATAAAAGCCAACCCAGGCCCCCACTTCGAGTATCGCTCCTTATACTTTGTGATCAATTTGTAAATCTTGAAAAGACAAAAAACAAACAAAACAAAACAAAAAACAAAACCTAAGTAATTTATTAGCCAATGGGGAAAGAAAACAGACAAATTATTTCTTTCTTTTTTTTTTTTTTAATGTATTTGGCTGTTATGGGATCTCACTATGCAGCTTGTACTTGTGGTGATCGTCCTGCTTGCAGTCTCCCCAGCACTGGGATCACAGGCATGTGCCACCACGCTCAGACTCTGGCAGGCTCAGTCTGCCCTGGTAGTGAGACAGGTACAGCATGTGGTGCTGGGGATTGAACCTTGTTCCTTGTGCTTGCCTAAACAGGCGCTTTAGTCCACTGAGCTATCGCATTGGCCCAGATAGACAAATTCTTGAATGACTTCAAAGTGAAGATGTTTTGGGGAACATGATTGCTGTTTGAGGAGAGATTAAAGACAGCACAGCACAGATCATGTTGCCCATCAAGACATAGGATGGCTTTGGTTGGGGCCAGGAGGGAGCCATTGTGTGTTTGTGTAAGGTGGTAAAAGCCAGGGTTCTGCCCTTCTGAGACCTTAAAACTCAGTACCCCTGCCACCTTGGAGTACAGCAGCCAGAAATTATGCAAGTTGTTGGGAATTCTTCCTCAAGAGCTCTCTTCTGAGGCTGAGGCTAGCTTGAGAACCCTGTGGGTTTCAGTCTGATTCAACAAACTTGAATTCACAGGGTGCTCTGTGACCATCAGCATTGTTTTGGTTGTATAGGCTTGGGTCCAAAACTTGTGTGAGTAGATCAGCCTCAGAAGGCAGCCCAAGGAACTTTGGAAAGTGCCCTAAAGGGACAGATATGGGACAGTCTGTCAAACTTGAAATTTTATCTGTGTGTGCATATATTTTCATATGTGTAAGTCAGAAGAGAGCCATACATTTGCCATAAGAGCGTGATCTACACAGTTTTGATAACACCTTTTTCTTTTCACTTATAAAGGCTATTTATATGATTTTTGGAGGAGTTGGTTAAAATTAGCTGATATTTTAAGATCCTTTTGACATTTTACATGACTGGAGGACATTGGGACTTAAGTTCAGAGAAACTGGAAAACTCTCACAGTTGAAAAGCTGCCATATTTGGGAATCCTTGGCAAGGTTTTATGTAAACTGTATGTTTTTTACTCAGAGAAGTCTTTACAATAGAATTACTCCTTATACTTGATACTTGTGCTTGCTATCATTGGATGGATTTAGCGGAGCAATGCAGAGCTTTAGGTTAGGAAAGATCCGAGAGCGTAAGTACAGACTAAAGGTCATGGTGGAGCTCAGCTTGCACCAGGCTGTAGGAATCACTCCTAGGCTGAAAAGAAACCCACATTCAAGGCTGCCAAGGAATTTTGAAATTATCTTCAGTACAGCCAAGACAGAGTTCACTGTGCTTTGATATGGTGTCCACTGAGAGGGACTCCTAAAACAGAATTCAGGGATGAAATGGGCTTTAAAATGCAAGTCTAAGTGAAGAGAAAGAGTAGTATATTTGAGTTGAAGTAGAAATCTGACCGTGATTCCAGGCACCCCCTCAGGTAAAGGTCATTTCCTGAGCATTAGAAGGTCCTTGTCCTCCAAGGGGGCAGAAAAACGTTCCCCCAGTGCTCATGTTTAAATATCAGTTACAAAACCACAGAACACTGATACAGCATGAAAGAGAGAAATGCAGAATATTTTTTTCACTGCACACAAAAATAAGAAATATTTGTCATCTATGATAGCTGTATGGAAACCCGAGTCAGCTGCTTATGGAGCAGAATTCAGATCCCTGACCAGACCCACAGGGTGACAGTACCAACCTATTTCCCTGACATGGCTCAGCGAATGCAGGGCTCCTGTGCTCTTGCCTGCTCTAGCTTGTACTTCCCACTAACCCACCAGTGCACTGCACCATCCAGGTGACTCGACTCCCCATCCTCCTGCTTATGATTCCAGTGTTCCAGAGGGCAAGCAACTGCTTTCAATCTTTCCTTCACCTTTCCTGAACCTTGTCTGCAGCCCACTGGACTGCAGCTGACGTGACTTCCCAGCCACTCCCAGGACATATCTCATCCATGCATCTGCTTTACAAAGCTGGAGCCTTGACTGAGAAGCCAGAGTTAACATGTCTGGGCTAGAGTCTAGAGTTAGTGTCAGGATGGGGTCTCCCAACAAAGTGTGTGAAGAGTATGGGTCAGAGTGTCTGGGGCTGGTGTGTTACAGGAAAGATCAACCTATGGATTAATTAACAGGAAAGAAAGAAAGCTCGAGAGAAAAGGAAGGGATTAAGAAAGAGAAGAGATTAGTACCCATCTCCCTTAGGCTGGAAGGAGAAAAAATAGTTCAGAGGAACATGCAGGTGGAGAAAAGGGTAGAGTTGTACAATAATCTCATGGAAGCTTCAGGACGAGATTTTTAGGAATTTGGTGTCTGTGACATTTAAACTTTCAGAAGAAGTAGGAAATGCAGAGATCTTCCTATCTTATGCTATGTGGAGCTGAGGATCTTGAGTCAACTTGAAAAAGGGATGGCCTAATTAGTGGATGGGTTTGTAATTACATTTATTTATTTACCCTCCAACAATATTTAGACTGCTTTTATAGTATGTGTATTTACTGCCATGCTAGGGACATCTGCAGGCAGATATGTTCCTTGTTTTAATCCGTGAGGAGTACACCTGGGCCCCTTGCTCTTCCACGTCTGGTTCATGAGTGGGCAGCACCCGCATCACCTGAAAGCAGATCTCTCTAAGCACATAAAAAGCAAAGAGTGTTGGTTCATGGGTAGAGTGTCCATTCTGGGCCAGCTTGGCTGGGTTTAAATTGGCTGAGCACTAATTTTATGACTTGGTAAAAAAAAAAACTTTAGTCTCTCAGCTTCCTCTTAAGTCCACCAAGAATAAAAATAACAACAACTTCTTTGCAGAGTTATTTTGAAGCTTAAATGTTTATAAAATGTCTTGGCACATGGTAAGTACTCTGTAAGCACTGATAAATAGAACTAGGAAGTTAGATAGACCATATATAGAGTATAATAAAGAACTGAGGGCAAGAACTAGTTGATGGGCATAGCACTTAGGAAGGTATATTTTAGAATCTCACAGACCTTTTTACTTTTCTGTGATTTGGAATCACAATCAGGAACATTGCATATCTCCCAGTGGACATTCACCTATGCAGGGAAAATATATTTAACATGATCTGAAGCTATATCTTATACCATCTTATATGTAACTAAGTGTTGTGGGGTTTTACTGAGTTAGACATACCAAGGTTTTATGCATGTATTGGATTTCTAGGAGTGCAAATTGTTTGTAGATTAATATATAATTGTAGTTCAGTTTTTTTCAGAATGCTACCAAGAACTGGTTGTTACTTCTGGATGTCACTGATCAAACACCAGTTTGCTAGCATTTATTTTCCAAGGTAATGACCTCTGTCAGTGTGCAGCAGTGCACTTGTGCTTATTGTACAAGCATCTAAAGACTTAACCCTTCTTCTAGTGAGATTGTGGCCAGATGCTAATATATTGAAATGAATATGCGGTTGGAGTAATTTTCTTGCCTTTTATTTAATGAGTGCATTTTGTTGGATCTGTATCAGTTTACATCAATGGCTGGGTAGGTTATTTTGGCAATAAATTTTATTTTGCAACAAAGATTTGTGAGTGACAGAGTTACAACTGCAGTGGGTGGGATTGCCAGTAGAAACAGGTCCCAGGGCAGGTGTCAGTCCAAAGCAAGGCCTCTGGACAATTGTTAGAGGTTGTCTATTGGTTGCTTTGAGCAAGGGCAGAAATCTAAACGTGGGAACAGACATCAGCTGAAGCATTTAAGTGTAGTGGAGTCTCAGCTTGCTAAGCTCTAATCTACTGATGTATGCTACGGATGCTTCCCTTTAAATATTTACAGACACAGTAGAAGTTAATGTCTGTCTGATGGGCAACATTCGCTGTACCTGAACAAGTAGCCTGAACTCAAGTTCAAGTCCATTCATATTCTCACATTTCAGGAGTGGAGCTCAGTGACTAATGTGAATGCTTGTTCCTGGAGCCCTTCTTCTTGCACGTGACAGTGACATTATTAGACTAATAAAACCAACAGACAAGAATTATGACATATGCTTATAATTAGAACCATAAGTTATGTTACTGTCTTGAATTTATTTTTTTATTCTTAAATTTTATATATTTAATTTTTTATTGAGAAATAAATATGAATAAGACAGTTTCACAGCTGATTAATAGGACAGTTTTGATAGTCAATACACTGTACATTGTTATCTTCTTAGTGGTTATCCATAGTACAAGAAGCAGACAGGATATTCTGTCCAAACACTGTTAGTACACCTCTTTCTTCTCATTGAATTAAGCAAAAGTAGCTGTGAATTTATCCTAACTATTTTGTATATATAAATACAAAATGATCTTTCCTTTGTATCCTTTTTTTTTTGTCCTGTCAGAGGTGAATAATCTATTGGCATCTAAATACTATAGGTGTGAATTCAACTAAACAATCTAACATTGGCTAGCAGTCTATAATATTAGTGGGTTATCCTCAGAAGTTATTGACTTGAGCCTTTTACAGCTCATCGTATTAATATGGATTTACTTTATATGCCTCATTTTTATACTTTTCTACTGGATGGTTAAGACGAAGATATAGCAAGACCTATATACCAAGAAATGTAACTTTTGTATCTGATAAAGTCAGCCAAGTACTCTCAGGATTTATCCTGTAGCCCTGTACCGCCTTTTGTACATTCTTTTGTCAGTGTCTGACATGTGCCTTGCATTTAAGAGTTACTCTTGGGCCAGCAAGATAGCTCAGTGGACTGAGCGCCTGCTTAGACAAGCTCAGGGATGGGGATTCAATCCCCCATACCGCATGCTATGCAGGCTCCACCCTTGGGTATGCTGAACCGGCCACTGAGACCAGGCGTAGTGGCACATGCTTATAATCCAAGCACTGGGGAGTTTGAAAATAGGAGGATCGCTATGGGAATGAGCTGTGTAGCAAGACCCTATACCAAATACATATAATAATAATAATAATAATAATAATAATAATAATAATAAATAAGTTATTCTGTCTTGGGTTTGATACATCATTAGTCACAATTTGCTTTCCCACATTGAAAACTTTTTGCAGAAATGTAACCAAATTTGAATCTCACTGTGGTCCCATTGCCTAAGACAGTGCCTGAACTGGCATAAGAACCCTGTGCATCTTTGATAAATGAAGGAACCCTGATGCCTGCAGGGCCTGGAAGATTAGGCTGAGCTGTTGCTGCACATTCTAGGTTCTGCTTCCAGATGCACTGTTTCACTACCATTTCAACTTGGAGGACTGATTTGAAAATCTTGACTTCATCATCCTCCGAGAAATGAGCTTCAGAATGCACATCCCAGTGAAGTTAGCATTGTTAAAAAGAGAGGAGATAGGCAAAACTACTTGAAATCTAAATTGAAGATTCAATAACTCCTACAGGTGTTGGGGGTGTAGCCCAGGGGTAGAGCACTTGCCTGTTAGTTGCAGGGCCCTGGCTCAATCCTCAGTACTGTGTAAGTCAGTAAGTAACTTACATACTGTGTGAACACAGATTTGGCCTCATTTGGAGGGGAAGGGTATGCTGGTTTGGGACAGTGGATCTTCCATGCTTACATCTACCTGGTGCCTCAGAGTGTCACCATACTGACAAGTGTGACTTTTACAGATGCACTTAGTTAAGACATACAAATGCTGATTTTGGTTGGCCCTAAGTCCCCTGACTGGATCCTTGCAGGATGAGGAGAGGACATGCAGGTAGACACTGAGCAGGCGCCACGTGATCAAAAAGGGTCTGACGTAGCCACGAGCCATGGCAAGCCAAGGGTAGCCAGGGATCACTAGAAGCAAGGAAGACACCAGAAGGGGCTCACTCTTAGAGCTTGAGGAGAGAATGAGGCTCTGCTGACCACTTAGGTTTGAACTTGTAGCTTCCAGAACTGTGAGAGAATAGATTCACTGCTGGAAGAAATGCACATAAGTGGTAAGTGCTCAGAAGTGAAGTAAGGCTTTCACTCAGGGTGAAATGTGCCGGGTATCCTGGCGTGATGACCCCAGCCAGACTTTCTTTATGCAAAGGGAGCTGCTAGGGTCAGCTTTAAAAGCAACAGCTTTTGAGGAAGTCTGTGTGTTGTCACCATCGGCGCTCTGGGTGGCTGGGCATGTTTCATCTCACCCATTAACACGTGCTCAGCAGAGCTGTATCTGGTGCTTTTGTTGCTTGGAAAATCAAATGAGATGATATATGTACCTTGAGTCTGTGTGTCCGTACAGTTCGATGAACATCTTCTGAAGATTGCTTATTATAAACTAGGACTGTAGACTGTCATCTGATTTTGGACAGTTCTACCTGACAAGACTATGGGTGAGAACTTAAAACAAAAGGCAGTATTTTTCCATTTTGATTCAGGACTCTATGATCACCTTTTTGTTAGAGCATCTGAATTTGTCTTTGGCAACACTAGCTAGAAGCTGGTCAAGAACCTGACAATAAATAAAACTTGGTCAATGAACTTTCCTTGGCTGGCTTGCTTTCTTGCAGTTGAGGACTTTCTTATTATTTTAGGAAAGTGCAGATTTTGAACAGTTCTTGTTTAGAATGGAGAAATGGAAAGTTAGGAGGTGCTTCAGCCTTGCTATTGGGTTATAGATACCACATGTCTTCACAGGAGAGGCAGGGTTGCAGCTGCCAGCTGTCACAGGTAGATTCTAGACTGGGTCTTTGCCAGTGTGTGCAGTGGACCCATGAGCTTACCAGACCCCACATTATCACCACCCCGTCTGAGGTCAGGGTAGGCTGTCCTACTCTGCCAGGAATGAAGAATGCTGCATAAGGATTAAAATTTCAAATAATGACCTAGATGTATTAACAACAACAACAATAGATGTGATAAACATTCAGAAACCAGTTCAAAGTCACAGGCAAATTTCAAAAAGGTTTCAGTAAACAGATCTGAAAAGGCCATATTCACTACAGCTCATATTTAATTATACTTCTCAGGGCTTCCTTGTATAGGTTCTTACACTAAATAGAATAAAATGATTTAAGAACCTGATAATTTAGATTTAAATTTTTAATTCTTTTTCACATAGTTTGTTATCAAAGTTTTCAAAATAGCATTAAAGTGCCTCATCATGTCAAAGTCATCTACCTGCTGCTTGGTTCCCTAGTATAGGAAACCAACTTGGTTGGCCCTAAGTGCCCTGACTGGGTCCTTGTAGGATGAGAAGAGGACATGCCGGTAGACACTGAGCAGATGCCACATGATGAAAAAGGGTGTGACACAGCCATGAACCATGGCAAGTCAAGGGCAGCCAGGGATCACTAGAAACAAGGAAGATACCAGAATGGGTGTATAGGGTAAGCTAATTATAACTACATAAATATTCACTCTGTAAAAGAGGGTTATAATTTTGCTTTAAATAGTGGTATGTATTTTAAACATTTTAAGAGGAGAATGATCTTCTAAAATTAAATTAAATTAAAGTAATTAATTAGTTTATTTTTCTGGTCCTGGGGATTGAGTGCAGGGCCTTACCACAGAGTTCCATCCCAGCTCCTCATTTTATTTTATTTTTTATCCTGTCTTGTTGTAATTTGCCTTTGACACTCAGTGTTCTCATCTACCCTTGTTTGAATAGACTTTTCTCAACACACGTGCTAAAAAGTAGGACTACAGCAGGACGTGAACCTTCCCAAGTTCATTCAGCACAGATCCCGGGAGGAAGTGGCTATGCCCCTCTGCCAACCTCTTTCTTAATTTTTATTTTGAAACAAGTTCTAAGCAGCTAAGTTGCCCAGGCTGGTCTTTTTAGCCAAGCCTTACATAGGAAAATCTTTTCCTAACAATTACCCACATATTTACCCCTTTCATTGCTTGTAATTTAGCGCTGTGAACCTAAGTTTCATGTTCCTACAGCCTGAATGCTGTCCTCTAACATTTGCTCTTCCACTGATCCACTGGACAAAGACTTTCTTCCTTTTACTCTGTTTGAAAATGTCTCTGAAAAACTCTGAAGGACATTTTTCCTGGTTATAGAATTTTGTGTGACATTTTTATTTCCTTTCAACCCCATAAACGTATTTGTCCATTTCTTGTCCTCATTGTCAAAGCCCATTGAAGTTCGTTGCTCATCTGTAGAGAAGATCTTGTTTTGCTCCACCGACTTTCAAGCTTCCCTCTTCATGTTTGCTTTTTACAATTACACTATGAAGAGTCTAGACATGATTTTTAAATTTCTTTGAAATACAGGAACTTTTGCTGACTGGCTTCAATATATAAATTCATGTCTTTTATCAATGTATCAAATACTTTCTGTCTCTCTTCTCCCTCCTTTTGAAATTTCAATTACATATATGCTTGACATTTATATTTTCTCTCTTTAGGTTAAGTTAAATAATTTCCCTCAATATACAACTCTAGTGGTATAGTCATATAAAAATATATCTGCTTTGTCAAGTTTTAGCAGTCTCTGTGAAGGAAATTGAGACTATATTTTTGATATGGCTTTTTGAAAAATGACTACTGATCAAATATCTAACAAAAGCATTTGTCTGACCTTTTTGGGTTTTTTTTTTCCATAATTTTATTGAGAAACAAATAGCAATGAGACAGTTTCAAACCCAATCATTAGGACAGTTTCAATAATTAACACATTGCATACATTCTTCCTAGTGGTTAATTGCTGTACAAGATGTGGACTTGAGATCCTATTTACAAACACCATTAGAACAAATCATTCTATTCATTAAGATAATGCAACTATATAGCTATCCTAACCACTTTGAATACACAGATACAAAATGGACATTCATCTGTATACCCTTTTTTTGTTAAATTCTGTTATTTGAATATTATAGGTGTGTTAACTCAGTAAAATAAAAGAGTCCAGTAGTCCATAATAGTATTGGGTCTTCAGCTTGACTGGCAATATCAGAAATTTTTGACCTGAATCCCCTACAGCTCCAAATAGTAGCTTGGCTTTACTTCTTATACTTCATTTTTATACTTTTCTGCTGGATGGTGAAGACCAAAGTAAAGCAGGACCTATGCAACAAGAGTTGTAGCTTTTGGGACTGATAGGGTCAGTGAAATCCCCTCAGGATTTATCCTGAGATCCTGTACCTCAGATTGTAGAACCTTTGTCAGTGTCAGTCATGTGGATGAGTCACGGCCATTGCTTGGCCAATGTGCTCTCTGTGAAAGCCTGAGTGTTTTCTCTTCATGTGACTCTCCTTAGGCACACTCTACATCATCAATCACTTTCCTATTTGGCCCCATAATCTCCTTGATCAGAAAATTTGGGACACTACCAAGTTACATGATGTTACGGTACAAGTTCTCATATGTCCTGAGTCTTAATTGACCTTGGAAGGCTAGGGCCAAAATGTTGGCTTTCCTTGCGGCCCTCCTTTTTCTCTAATTTTGGTCTGCAAACTTAGGTTGTTAACCCTCTAGAAGACAAGCTTATTGTTATTACCATACAACCTAGGCTGTTGAGCTTAAGCTCACTATCTGTCTGAATATCAAACATCTTAGGCATAACATGGAACAGGTATTTTTCATCAAGTATTGATATGTTGAAACTTTAATTTTTAAATGCTTTTTCATCATATTCCCTACAGAATATGATGAAAAAGCATTTAAAAATTAGAATATATTTTAAAAATAGGCATAAAGAATTATATAATTCTTATGTTCACAGATAAGTCAAAAAATCTAACCATATACATCTTGAAGCAGGACAGTCCCACAACTTTCCTTTTCCTGTCTTTTGCCTTCATTCACCACTCCCTTCTTTTTGAACAGTCATTTACCAAAGAGATAGCACAGCAGCAACTGGCATGTCATGACAAGAAGCCCATATTCAGAAGGCCAGAATGACAAGCATTCCAAGCATGAAACTACTATTACAGATTACCATCTTCAGTGCAGTTGCTTAGTTCACAGGTATCAGTATACATAGTTAATCAGGGTGAACATCTTTCCAATTAACTGCTAGATTCAAAAATGTTCTGGAGATTCTCAGGATCTTTTCCTTGCCCGTCTTCTACATATAACTGTATGGCTTGTCACTGTGTCTGACCTCTTTGTATACCTACTGTGGCACTAGTGTTTGATTAGCTAAATTACTTCTTTACCCATTCATGGTGCACACGTCTTCATGGTTTTGTGAGTATTTTCAATCAAGCAGCTTTGCCCATGTACAAGGACGGCGCTGCCACTGCCAGGCAGGTGACCCATCCTTCCCGGAGTTCTAAGCAGTGCTTCTCTCAGGCAGAATTTCCTTTGTGGAGCTCTTCTATCTGTGTCCCATATCAGGACATGGCTGCATTTCTGTTATAGAAAGCATAGTGTGGGCTAAGGAGTCTCACACTCTTAGAAAATTTGCGCTTCAATAAATTACCCCAACCCAGGCCTGCTTTGAGCATTTGCATTGTCTCACAGCTGTGTTTAGAGCAGGCAATAAGACCTTTTTGTCTTGAGCAGACCAAAGATCATTCTTCCCAGCACCTTGGCAAGTATGCTGGACGCTGGCACTTGGAGGACCCCAAATTGACAGTCAGGCCTAGAGGCTCTGGAAAATCCCAATGCTGAACTTCTCTCTCTCTCTCTCTCTCTCTCTCTCTCTCTCT
>NW_004524636.1:6894644-6895724 GCF_000260255.1 Octodon degus
GAACAATGACTGCTTACTATTGATTGTCATGTCTATCACAATATGGAATTTACCAGTTGAACATTAAACTTGTCTTATTGTGCACATTTGCTTTTGTTGAACGAGGTCCAGGTCTCTTCATTTCCCAGGGCATAAAATCTTGGTTCAATTCCATGGGAGTGGATTGTGTTCTGGATATATAAACATCCACCCAAATACTTGTACAATTCAGAAAGAGCATATTCCTAACAGTAGTTCACTTCAGACATGTGCTGGTTGAATAAACCTCATCTTCAAGGAAATAGCATGTATTAATAGTCTTGAGAATGGGTTTCTCAATCTACTGCCAAGAACTTTCATTCTTCCCGAGTAGGACCTACTTTTCGTTCAGGGGGGGGGAGAAATGTCCTGACCCCTAAAGCCCTTGCTTGAAGAGATGCACTTATACTGTAAAAGACATAAGAGGGATAAAATCAGTGGTTAAATGATAGCAAGCTTTGGCACATGTGAGTTAATGGAATCTTTCAAAGTAAATCATTGCTTGAAATTTCATGTTGTTTTCATTTTGAGATATTTTGGTTAAAAAAATCAAAATTTCAACAAAACAATCTGGTTAATGTAAAATGGACCTGAAACTTTATTTGCGCATTTGTTGGTTGCCTGTTTTGGAAGTCCCTGTGGAGAGATGGAAATAGTCACATGAGCTCCTGAGCCAGGCAGGTGTCAGCCTGAGTCTTGGTTCATTGCCTCTGTGATTTCACTTTTCTGAGCCACACTTCTCTTTTGTAAGAATGAAAAATGTTCATATCTATTTGTAAGGGTGGGCTAGAGGGTTGGCACTTCAACAAGCATCCAGTGGGTCTTTAAGAAATATTTTGAAGGGCTGCTTTGATAGCTCAACCAACTAAGAGCTTGCTTAGGCAAGTGCAGGGACCAGGGTTCTATTCCCAGTACTATAGGCCACACCGGCTCCTCCCCTGGGTGCGCTAAACCCACAACCAAGTAAGGTGTGGTGGTGTACACCTGTAGTGCCAGGTCTGGGGAAGCTGAAAACAGGAGGATCAATATGAATCCAAGCTGCATAGTGAGGCCCTGTACAAG
>NW_004524636.1:6896139-6938856 GCF_000260255.1 Octodon degus
CCTGAGAGGAAAAGGGAGAGCAAGCCTGTTTTCCTCCCTTACATTATAAGCAGGCTGCCCCTATGGGGGAGGTGGGAGGTGTAGCACTCGCACCATCTCGTGCCCACCTCTTGCCCAGGATGGGGATCTTCATGAAGTTAGGACCCTGGCCCCCATTAAATTGCTTAAACTTCTAAACTTCTCAAGTGGACACTGCATCAACCATACCACCTATAAAATCATCCCTCAGTACTGTCGACCTTTAAAAACCCTTTTACGATGTTACATGCACATTAGCACAAGGAACATAAATGTAGAGTTTAGACTGCTTTTCACAGACCCATCAGTCCCCTGTAACCATCATGCAGTTGGAGGAATGTAGTTGTTCCAGCGACATCGCAGTCTTGCCTTAAAAATCCACTCTAGTCTTCTGACTTCTGTGTGAACTAAATGTGCTTGGTGTTACCCTCTGCGTGTGTGGAGTGGTGTGCCGTGTACTCTTCTATGTCTGTTTCCTCTTGTCTCATGTGTGAAATAATTGTTTCTAATAAACTTATTTATTGCGGAAATGCTCAGTGCCCCGAAAGGATTAGAATGTACAATGCACACGAATACTTCTGTCACTTTGTAGAACCATTTTTAACTTAAATATTTGTTTTATCTGAACATGTACCTAATTCTGTAGCCTGTCATCTCATTCATAAGTATCCTAGGGTGTATCTCAAGAAGAAAAGGTTGTCTTCTTTGCATTTAAAAACTAAATAATAGTTACATGATTCCAATATCCTGCCAGGGTCAAACCTTCTCCATTGTTTAATAAGAGACTTTTTTTTCACAAAAAAGTCTGAAAAGATTGTGCCAAAACTTCTTAAAATACCTCTTTTTGAACCAGGGAACCACGTTCTATTTATACAACCTGAGTATTTGGGTGGGATTGCAATTTTTTTATGGTTTTTATAAAAAATTTTTTTTTCATATTTTCAAATTATATCTTTTATAGGGATTTACAATTATCTTGGGATGCTAAATGCTGCAAATGTCTTTTGGTATCTTCTGTTAAAAGCAGAAGAGTTCAAATCTTCAACTCTTTTCTTTTTGAAGACAAACATTTAGCTTAATCTTTTATTTATTTATTTGGCCATTGATATCTTAGCATCGACATTTTACCACTTAGTTCCTTGATTCTTCCACCAAGTTACAAGCACAGCAGGCTGCCTTACCTCGCCTTGTCTGTAGAAATTCATTGTGAAGACCTGAGAGGGTTCCTTGAAGGGATCCATAGAGAGAGCCAAGTGGTTTGTGTCCCCAGATTTTCACTGCTGTCAGTAGAAATGGAGAGAGTGACCACTGGGATATAACAGGAAGGCTGGCACAATTTAGGGGCTTCTCTCAAATTTTTGCATTTTCCCTTTGTCTCCTATATATCATAACTTTTTTTAAAATTGTTTTTTTGGGATAATTTTATTGATAAACAAATAGCAATGAGACAGTTTCAAATCAAATCGGTAGGACAGTTTCAATAATTAACACACTGCATACAAATCTTCTTAGTGGTTAATTGCTGTACAAGATGCGGACTATCATAACTTTTTGATTCCTTCTCCATGACTTGCTTTGCTCTTCGATTGATTCAGTACATTTGTTTCATTTCACAAAAAAGTTTAATATCCTCCTTGCTAAATTGAAGAAAAAATAAAAATAGAAAATCAAAATACTTTTACAATGATCCTGATTTAGTGAGACACACTGAAGTATTATCATTTTAACATCTATTTAATACAAAAACCATTGCAATATTTTACATTTTTTCTTTTTTTGTGTGTTACGGGGTATTTTAATTTCATGGTGTATATTTTATACTTAACACACACCTCAATTGAGACCAACTGCAGTGCCACATTGGATAGCCTGGGGCTAGGTAATTCAAGGTCAGAAACGAGGAAACCTCTGACAATTTAAAGGGTACAGCAGAAACAACAACAAACTGAACTCTTACAGTGGTGCAGTCTTGGCTGTGTACCCTCGCATTTTATTAATTCCAGGTGCCTAGGGGCCATGGCCACTTGATGTTTGTGAAGTTGTAGGGTAGCTTTTTCATCATAAGATCACGTCTGGTTTTTCCTCAACCCACTCCAACACCTAGTACAGTGCTTATCTCCTAGCAGTCAGTTGACTAATCCTTGATTCAATAACCGATCGCAGGCAGCGCTTCCCAGATGCCTTTGCAGCCTGCTGTCTCAGTGAGCACATTTGAGTTGTCCTACAGCCAAGCCCTGACTGCCCCCAAGCCGCTTTCCAAATTGCTTTTGGGTTTAAAGTCCTTACAGCTGCATTGTAAGAACATGGATTCCTTATGTAGGGTTTGACAATCAAAGGAAATGGGGAACTCTATATTAAAAGTAAAAACTCTAGGAACCCAAATGAAGTATATGAGAAAAATGTAGGAAAAACAGTCGGAAATGGTTAAGCTGACTTCAGCGTTCTTCAGAAACTGCATGCGGTCTACAGGATTAGCAAACTTCCTGAGAAAGACCTGCTCACATCGAAGACACGTCAATATGAAGATAAAGCTACAGTGACCCTAGTGTTAACTTAAACTATGTGTAGTGGGATATGCTAATATATGGAAGTGACTGTGGTGCATTCTAATAAGTTCAGCAAATCTAAGTCTCATGAACTCTAATGACAAACTTGGAGTCTTTTAAGAGGAACACATGAGCAACCATTTGTGCTCATTCCTGTCCCAGCAAGAGGCTACTGGGTATAATGGCCAGCAGAGATTATTGAGCCAAGTGTCCACATCCCCCAACACACACACACACCTGCACTCAGCAACAGAAATTCAAAAATTACACCCCTTAATTCTTCTCAAAGCTGCATGCTCCTTCTTGTCCTTTCTGTCCTCCTCTGTTGCTGGAATGTCCTTTCCACACCCCACAGCCACATTTGTCTTTTAAGCCAGTACATCCAACTCCCAGAGGCAAGGAACATCCCTTTTTGTACATCATTCACAGCACAGTATGATTATAAAACACACTATAACTTTGGCAATATTTCCAGTGAGAAGCTCAGTGCCGTTCTTATCTTTGTTTCTGTGTAAGTAATGTATTTTCTCTGTATCACTGGTTGTAATACATTTCATTATGCTATAAAAGTAAAACATACAAGTGAATTATTAGAAAATGTCAATGGGAAAAACCTCAGACTTGTAAACTAGAAGTCTATTTTTAAAATTCTTATTGGATAGCTGGGCATGGTAATGCTCCTGTAGGCCTGTCCTGATACAGGAGACACTTGAGCCCAAACGTTTGAAGTTGGATTGGATAACATGGTAACACCCCAAGTCAAAAAGGAATAAAAATCATTATCACCTCAAGTTGACCTAAATTTCTCTTTCAACTTGCTGTGAAAGTTCCTGGATACTTACTTTTGCTTTCTCAACACTGGTGTTGAGAGAATTCAGACTCTGCTTTGAAATCACAGAGGCCCTTGTGAGCTTGTAGGACAGCTTAGTTCAGAGACTACTTCTGAGAGCACATAGCCCACTGCCACAGTCCATAGCTACATGTAGCTTTTAAACCATAAGTTTCAATCACTTTAAGTTATACTGACCAAAAATTCAACTTATCAGTGTATCAGCCCAGCTCAGGTGTTTCAGTGTTTTACTATATTGGGTCACACAGATGTAGAACATTTCTGTTACCGTAGAAGGTTCTGTTGGACAGTGCTGCTGGAGTTCCTCATCTGTGTGCTCCATGGACCTACAGCAGATCTTGTTAGAACTGTAGAAAATCAGGCCCATCCTCACTGAAGCAGAGCCTTCATCTTAATAGGCTTTGCGACATACCATTAATAGGAAGTTGCCCAGCTTAGCTCTACTCAACTCTCCTCATCACATACAAAGATCTAGAAGTTACCCATCATCCAGGTCTGCCAAAGCTCCACAGTCTACTTGTCTCCTTCCTGTAATGCCCAGGCCAAGCAATTCCCCACACTCTTTATTCTGAAAACGTGGACCTTATGCTGTTTGTACTTGGTGCTTAATCATGACCACTGCCCAAGAATTCCATGTCTTTCTATGTGTGGCTCTGATTGTCAAGGTACTCACTTGCTGGGCTGGAGGCAGGATGGTTCATCCACTCCTGCCTTGCTTTAGCTCTCTTCTCCAAGCTTTGTTAGAGTCTGATCCCAGCAGCATGGGTCTGGTACCCTTTGAGCACGGGTGCTGGCATCTCAGTGTGATACTCACACTAGGTACAAGCTGTGCTCCATGTGGAAGTGTACATACAGCAGTCCCCCCAGTAATAAAGGGATAAATGAATCCTCAGATAATCCAGAACCCTGCATGCAGTGCTGTATTCTTTTGTACATACAAGCAACATCAGGATACTTTTTTTTTTTTTTCTCTTCAGAGTAAGTAATGTGTGTACTCTCTTTGGCAAATCTGAACTGCAAGCATCTCTACTTTTCTGTTTTGGGACAAATATTGATTAAAATACAGGCTCCTGAGCATATGTACTATGGTGCCACAATAACTGATCTGAAAAAACAGAGCTCATAAGTGACAAGTGGCCAGTTAATGCACGCAGCTTGCCTACACTGGATGAAAGGATGCCACACATCATGCAAGGGCAGAAGGAGGGGGCAACTACAAGACTTCCTCATGCTATTCAGAATGGTTTATAATTAGACATGCAAGAGTTGTTTATTTCTGAAATATTCTGCTTCATATTTTTGGATGGCAGTTGATGGCGGGTGACTGATTCTGTGGTAAGGGAAACCACAGCGAGGGGAGCTACTAGGGGAGCTACCACTGACTGTGTCTTCCCCAAGAAGAGTCTGCTTCCCCTCTCTGGCTCCAGAATGCCCGCCTCAGCCCTGCCCCAGTCTCAGCCCTGGGCAGCTGCTCTCATCTCCATTTCTAAGTCAACCACATGGCCAGTTAGATGGATGGGGAGGATGACCACCAAGTCTCCTGAGATCCTTCTAATTGCAAAGTTATGCAGCCTTGTTACAGTCCTTTGTTCAGTCTCATCATTTATTCATGAAATAACCACTCTGGTCTAGCCCCTGTGGATGCAGACAATGTCTGGTCCTTTGTGATGGAGTCCTGTTCAGAGGATGATGGTGCAGGAGAAAGGCAGATGCCATGCGGGGGCTGTGGATGCCCAAGGGTGATGAAGGATGGTGCTTGGGGAAGGGTGAGGAGAATGTGCTTGTTTTTGTACTTTCACATCTTTATACTGGCAAAACCTTGATCAGTGTTATATAGTTTACACTTTTATTTGAAGTCATGTAACCACTTGGGGAGGGGGACACATGACCTTGATGGGGGAATCTCCCTTTAGAAACTGAGGCTTGGCTGAGATAATTGCCTCCCTCCCTCCCTCCCTCCCTCCCTCCCTCCCTCCCTTCCTTCGTTCCCTCCTTCCTCCATTCCTTCCCTTCCTGCACCAATCCCTCTCTCTGTCTCTGTCTCTTTCTTCCTCTTTACATTGAATTATAAAAATAGTTAGAAAAGTGCAATTACAAATAATACGGCTCAGTGAATTTTCACAACCTGAGCACATCTGTGTATGCATCACTTCAATGCCCAGGTTATGAGAAGCAGGACATGTACAGCACCCCAGAATCCCTGACATCATGGCTCTTCCACTGTACCCTGTTTCTTTCTCCCCATCTTCTACCCCTCCACCCAAGGGTACTCACCTGACTTGAGTAGAGTAGATCGATTGTGCCTTGTTAATACGTGACTTTCATGGAAATATATGGCATGTATCCTCTGTGTGTGTGTTTCACTCCATATGATGTTTGTAAAATTCATTCATGTTGTTGCATGCTTTTGGAATTCTGATTGCTGTATAATGTGCCACTGTGTGACCAGCCAACTCTCTTAACTAAGAGAGTTGCTGAAACAAAATACCCAACACCTACAGTTAAAGGAGTGAAGGTTTATTTTGCCTCCCAGTTTGTAGAGGTCTCAATTCACAGTTGGCTGGCTCCAAGGTAAGGTGGTCCATTGTAGAGAGGCATCACAGAGGAGAAACAGTTGAGGGCAGGCAGAAGGCAGGAACGCAGTGAAGTACTGAAGAAGTCGCAGGAGACCGCAGCAGCCCTTATTCTGTCCATTATATTTCACTCAGCCAATGAGCCCTTAGTGTGGGTAGCACTCGCACCCTGGGAGGGCCTTTCCATTACCCCCCTCCCCCCAGAATTGTGTCAGACCAACACATGGACCAATTTAGGAACCATGTGCCTTTGATTACAGCATCACACACTTAAACTCAGCCTCAAACACTCTGATGCAGCCACCTCTGGAGCATCCCACCTATGACCCCATGAGTGTCAGGCAGACATCTAGGTACAAGCCATAGCACCATCATTTGCTTGTTCCTTCTACTGTTAACAGGTGCTTGCATAGTTTCTAGTTTGAGGGAGGTCATTGGTAATAGCATCAGTCCTCGTATTTCCGTGCTCATCTTTTCTTGCACGTATGGAAGCGGGTGGCTGAACCTGCTGCCACGTGGCTCAGGAGAAAAGTGCTGAATGAAAAGGAGTCACACACTTATCCACAGAGTGGAGAGGAGCTGCACACATTCAGGTCACCAGCAGCTGGGAGCTCGTGAGGAAGGATGTGTGGCTAGCCTTAGCAGCCATCAAGCTCTTTTCTACAGTGTTTCTATCTAGTGCTGAGTTCTGAGGAATGGGCAAGCGTTTCCCAGAGGGATGATGATGATAAGGGTGATGACAATGATAATAATAATAATGATAATGATAATAATGATGATTCAGGAATAAGAATAATAGAGGGAAAAGTCTTCCAGAAATGTGCCTTGCATGGCGGCCAAAATGATCGCTACTGGATTTTCTGTGTACATGAACTTGAAGTCTTGTTCTATGTTCACTTATTCTCTTCTAAAATTTCCAGCCACTAGTGGAATGTAACACATCACCCTTTTTGAACTTCTTTCTCAACACAGTACCCACTGAAGGTCAACTATAAAATTTCCACATCCTATTAAATACCAGCCATAGAGCTGGATGCAGTAGGTTAAAGTGCTTTTTCTGATGCACACAGAAGAATTGTCGTGGGTCTAGGGAACATGAAAATTTTTGCTTGAATATTCAGATTTTTTTCCCCTCTGTTGTCTTTGTTTTGGCTTTGCAGATCTGGCAGCAGCTGAAAACTTGTTTTGGAGAAGAGGGTTACTAGATTTAAAATGGTATTTTACTAAAAATAAACCTCTTGGCTGATTATCAGTGTCTCAAGGGACAATGTGAGTGTCTCTTTCTTTCTTTCTTTCTTTCTTTCTTTCTTTCTTTCTTTCTTTCTTTCTTTCTTTCTTTCTTTCTTTCTTTCTTCTTTCTTTTTAAACTATGGTGTCAGATATCACTGGAACCCCCAACACAGCCTGTCTTAGCTCCTTTTTGCCTATAATATTTTGGTTAAAATTGATTTGTTTCTTTTTAAGATGCTGAATCAAGGAGTTCAGAATCACATCATACAAGTACCTAAATGTGCAGTGATTTTTGAGGTACTTATTTTGAAAATTGTGTCTCCTAAAAGGTAACCAGGAGTGCCATTCTGACTCAACAGATTCAGGGAGCTTCTTATTTTGGGGTTAAGCTTTATTTATTGGACATCTGATATAAGATCTCTTTTTTTGGGGAAGCATGTGCCTGGGATAACTTTCAGAATTTTTGATCCACTCATGTAGAAATATATGCAGAGTCTAGAGAGAATAAAATTATGATGTATGTTACTACTAAATAATTCATGTTTTTTGTTTCCAAGCCATACTTTGGAGCATATCTACGGAAAGTCAAGATATAAAGTATATATAGATAAAAATCTAGCAGAGTAATACAAATATAGTGCAATAAATAGTGATTGCTCCTGAAACATATGAATATTTTAATATTAGAAAATATACCCATGCAGTCATTATCTCAGTAGATAGGAAGCAACATCATGATCATGCTGATAAAGAGATAAAAATAAAATAAGGGTCACCCTAATAATTTTTCAGACTCTTAATAAGTTAGGAATATTGGAATATTATTTCAAATCAACAGCTGACATTGTACATGGTGGTAAAATTCTGTGCTTTTCCAATTAAATAGAGAAGGAACCTATGTTTCTGCTGCCATTTGTTGGGGACTGTTCTATGAAATGAAATGGACATCAAAAATGTGATGAAAAGAGAAGCTATTTTATAATTTCATATGACACAGTTGTCTACCCTGAAAAGAAATGATCAACTTGACATTACTCTCAGTGAAGAGTTCAAAGAGGTTGATTTTTCCAAAGTAAACTTATGAATTGAGTATTCTGACTTGATCATCACAACTTAATACATGTATCAAATTATCACCTGTATCCCAGAAATAATATTTCATGTTTGTAGTACTGCAATTTGTCATAGCTAAATCCTGGAAACAACCCAGATGCCCATCAACTGAAGAATGGATAACGAGGATGTGGTAGTTTTACACAATGGAGTATTATTCAACTATGAAACAGAATAAAATTGAGACAGTTGTTGGTATGTGGATGCAACTAGAGAACATACTCTTTTTTTTTTTTTTGAGAACATACTTTCAAGTGAAATAAATCAGACCCACATGTGCAAACATCATACTGTCTCTTTAGTGTGAGAACCAGAAAGAGAAAAATGGAATCTGAAGGGTGCAATAGATACTAGGAAAAGGGAATGAACTTATTCAAAAGGAAAGAGTTACTGAGTTGAGGAGAAGGACAGAAAAGGGAGTGGGGGAAAGAGATTTATCTATGTGCATAAGCAAGATGGTTTGGACAGCTGTGCTGTGCTTTTCTGTGGCTCTCTGGAAAGAGGCAGATAACCCTTAATTTGTTTTGTCTACTTTTTTCAATTGTTTGTACTTTTTCCAACCTCTTAATTTCTTACACACTTCTTTCTTTTTTTTCTTTCTTCTTCCTATTTTCTGTTACTGTATCTGGTAATGTGAATAGCTGGTTGGAAGACAACACTATGTATTACAACAAATACTATGAAATTCATATTAATTTGTTAAATGAAATTCTGTATCACTTCAATTTGTTGATTTAATTCTAATTTGTACTCTATATAAAAATAAAAAAATAAAAATATTGAAAAATCATAGGTATATTTTCAAATCTTAGAAATGTATAGTATCCATATATTAAAAAAATTAAAATGTTCTTAAGGCAATCAAAATATTTTTAAATAAGATACCATATTTCTGTATGGTGCAATGATATTTTGAAGGTCTATAATATCTATATATTAAAATAATATTAATTTATCTAATGTTAGAAAAGTACGCTTTAAATTTCGGAAATAATTTAAGTTCATTTGGAATTTTCCTGAAGAAACTAAGTGAGAAATACTATGTGAGTTATCATGACTAGACTTTTGGGCACTATGTAAGAGAAATAATACCATAGCATTTCACAGATAGGAAAACTAATGCACCACTAAAATAGAGCAGAAAGTTCACAATATACCAATTTTGAAAATGTTAACATTAAATAAAAGTATTACATCACTGTGTGAAAGTGGATTATTTAGCAAGAGGCAGAATCTATAGAACATAACGCAACTCTAGGAGTGTTATTTAAAAATCCTTCTACAGCAAAGGCACCCACAGTGTCCCTGTCTCTTCCACCCAATGCCCTGTGTTTCTGGGGACCCTGCAGGCAGGAAGGCCATCATCAAATGCATCTGCTCAACCTTGGATCAAAACTCTGGGCCTAGACAAACTTTTCTCTGTAACTAAAAAGTCTACATGAAACAATTCACATGATGGCCAACTGCAAAGACAATGCAGAATGAACTAGATTTTTTTTTTTTTTTTTTTGTAGTATAGGTGACATTTAAAAGTGTTAAATCCTTGTTATGTAACCAAATCTCCATAAATTAAGTATAAAATAAATAATGAAAATGAACAAAGGATATGAATGAAGAACTGAAAAGGAAGAAAGAACTAAAGAAATACAAACACAAATAAATATATCAAGATAAGTAACTTTACTGTGAACCAAAGAAATGTGAATTAAAGCAATTCTTGTTTTCAGTCATAGCATTTCATTTTTTTCTGAAAGCTGAGAAAGTTAGTCATTGCCAATATTGAGGGTAAAGACATCCCATATTATTTTGCAGATAATTGAATTTATTTATTTTTTCTGGAATACTTTGGCATAGTTTTCAAAAACGTAAATGTGCTCAAGCCCTTTGACTCATAGTTTTCCTTTGAATGCCTTATTTTAAGGAGATTGCCCTGAGCAGATATTTCAAGGAAATGTGCTGTGGTCTTGGTCAATAGGATAATAAATTAGAAAATAACTTAGTTATTCAACAAGAAGAAAACAGTGGAATAATTGCAATGTATGCCTATAGTGGAACCTTAGGCTAGGATTAAGAATATTGCCTGAAGCAAGTAGTAATAAAAGTGGTCACGCTGTGCTGAGCAGGGAAATGTATATACTGCAAACTGAAATGAACAACATGATCATAATTTTTATTTTCTAGACACAAAGTCTCACTATGCAGTTCAGCCTCTTCTTGAACCTGAGTTAATCCTGCCTCAGCCTCCTAAGCGCTAAAAATTTAGGCATGTACCTCCACACCTGTCAAAGATGCTAAAAAGATGCTATATTTTTTAAAAAGAAAATGCCTAGAAGCTGTATAGAAAAGCACCAAAATGACAGGGTTTTTTTTTCCTGGCTGGTCGATTATGAATGATTTTAATTTGCTCATTCATAATTGCCTCAGTTCAGCAGACTTTTTTCTATAGAGAACATCCATTAATTTCTTCATTGCTCATGACAGAATTACATTTTATGTTATTTAACATGAGGCATGTTTGTATTCTAAAAACAGAAATGGAATGATTAAAACTGTTTGTTAATTCAAAGTTTGAAAAAGAAATCACTATTCACTGGTTTCTTCATTATTGCCAAATTGAATAATCTAGTTTTTCATTTACTCTGATATACACACAAACAGACAGCACAACATAATCAGGCACCAGTGATGGACCTAATTAGCGGTCTAATTACATAAATCCAATCCCAGTGTCAACAACCATACCTCTTTGCGAGAATATTTTTCTTCTTTGTAAGAACAATAAGATAGCAACCTGCCAAGTAGTGGTTAAAATGTTGTGCAATGTCCCGAGGAAAGCTTTAGAATATACAAATTAAAGAGAGCTTTGGAAAGTTGGACAGACTTGCATTCAAGATTGAGCTCTTCTCCAGAGATTTAAAATTATTCTCAGCAAAAGGAAACAAAGGGTTTGAGAACTCAATAAAAACTCTTCCATGTGAGCTGTGTGTTCACATTGCCCCATAGGAGTTAGAGAGATGATGTGTAATGATTTATGCTCTCTAGGAACTTATTGGAAGGAGAGGTGGCTCATGGGTTTTGTGGGAATGGTTAAGGGAAGCTGTGATTAGGGGAGGATGATGTGAGAGGTCGGCAGGTTTTGCAGGTGGGAATGTCCAGCAGGTGCTGGGAGTGTGTACTCTTGGGCCTCGAGTCAGGCTCAGCGATGCGGATGCCATTGATGCAGGAGTCGCGTTCCTAAGTGTGACAGCTGCAGCGCTATGAGCGCCTGAGTTTCCAGGTGAGTTCACAGGCTCACGTTGCACAGCTCTAACTCATCCCAGAGAGCGCTTTTCTCTTTCTGTCCTCTGGAGTGGTACTCCTGGGTAAATCACTTGCGTGTGCCACATTGCCAGCAGTGCCCTTTCCACCCTCCCTCATGTGGGGTGGTACACATTGGAGGGTGTCTCTGGGGACAGCTGGACAGAAATGCGGTGACTCAGCCAGACATGTGCATGATAAAAGGGGGAGAAGTTGGCCAACTGGTAACAGATGGCAAGCAAAATAGGGCAGAATCAAGGGAAGCGAAATGGGCCAAGATTTCAGAAAGTGTTTAGCACAGGTGTCGAATGGTGTAGACAGAACCCAGGCAGTGAGAAGCGGGATGGGTCACTGTGCTTGGAAGAGGAGAGAAAATGAAAATCTTGAAGAGAGCGGAGGCCTCTGAGTAGGGGTAGAAGACACCAAGGCCTCCAGAAGTAGAAATAGTGCCAGGGGACAATGAGGATTGTGGGCTCAGCGTGTAGCATCACTGATTGAAGGGCTTTTGTTTCTGTTTAGGGAAAACGGAGCTTGTGTTTGTAAAGAGCAAAAGAAACCAAAGGAGAGAGTGCTAGTGCACATGCAAGAAAATTTATAAACACATAGACCCTGGAACACAGCTACAGGGGATGGATCAGTGTTCCACGGTCAGGATTGGCCCTGGAAACAGTGAGAGCTACCCATTTCGGACGTAGGCTAGGCAGCTAACTGCTTCTGGAAGAGAAGTGGATGGCCTAGACAGGCATCCAGCCTGACATAAAACCTGTTTGGAATGTCAAGTAAAGGGAGATATTCAAAGTCTATTGAACCTTGTAATGAACTTTCAAAATCATTTATCTTCCTAAATTAGCCTCAGAACGCGTTGTCAGCTATCTTGGGCAAGGCAGTGCTCGCTGTACGCTTTAGCAAAGCCACTGCCAGGTGTGAGGGTAAGGGGATCGACTTACAGATGTTTGCATCTAGGTCAGTGATGGATGTGGATAAACTGAAGGCAGTGCTTGAAAAAAGTGAGGCAAGCAGGCCCCGCCCCCTGGCAGCTGCTGAGACTGGACTTGGCGCGGGCCTGTAATCCCAGTACTATAGCTTCCCTACAAGTCCGATCTAGTAGTGAGACCCTGAGCACCCTGTAGACCTTTCCCTAAAAAAAATACAGAAAAAAGTGATGCTTTTGTCTTTAGTGAGTCAAACTCAGTTACTAAATAGTGCCGTAGTATTCCATGTCCTTTTTCTGCTACTTACGAAAAGGATGAAGTCATTTCAGGTACATCCTGAGATAACTCTTGAAAAGGTGGATTCAGTAGAATACTGGGTTTATTGGTTAACAATTTAAAAGAATATGATATCTTCTAGGCTCCTTCTTGTTAAACAGAATGAGTAGCATTGTATGTGGTGCCTTAGAATTTTGTGGTACAGCTAGCAACAGCAGTATATTTTGGGTTCTTGAGGTTCCCAAAAGCCACAGAACCATAGCCACTGATGCAATGTGAAGTGGGATCTTCATTGGTATTCACTTAGAGGCCATGTGCCATTTCTTGTCTGCAGCTCTAAGGATCTTGGTACAAATCTATAAAGCTATTCCATATTTATTTTACTTCCTCTTGAAAGGATAGGTAATTCTCAATGATTTGCTTATTTTTTTTTTTTTTTTGTATCAGGGTTTTACTAGAACAGCAAACATAACACAAAGAACAGCTGTAACTCAAGATGTACAGATGTATGAGAAATTGCAAGATTGGCTTACAATGGTCAGCTACAGGGCTGGATTAGGAAGCATGCAGAGGGCTTCTATACACCATACCCTGAAGCGTTCAGCCCAAGGTCTGGAGCTCACTAATGATTTGCTTATAAAACAAACATGTTTTAACTCAGTAGTAGAGTAAGGGGGATGATACAACATTACACCTGCCAAATGTAAATCATCTATTGTCTCCAAATAGGCACAGAACAGGGAAAGGACTTGAAGTTTATCTAGATTGTGTCATTAGGCTTTGAAGTTGATTTCAAGTACTAACCTACCTGCTGTATACATTCCTCATGTGAAAACGGGCAGTAGAGATGAAGGTAATTCGGCTTTGAAGACTTACTAATTTCCTAGATTCTACACATATTAACGGTCTTATCACTTTGCTGTGTAGCCTTCCAAACTTTACATGGATGTTGACAAAAAATAAATCAATAAATCTTCTGAAAATATCGAATGCTCTTTTGCATGTTTAATAAATCCCTCCATAAATTTTTGCAGTTTAGGTTTGTCTTTTGTTTTGTTTTGTGTTATTGGTTTATTTTGTTTCAGTACCTGAAGATTGAATCCAGGGCCTTTGCATTGAGCTACATCCTCAGCTATTTACATTTTTTGTTATTGTTTGGAGACAGAATTGCACAAATTTCCCCAGGTCAGGCTGGAACTTGCACTCTTCCAGCCTCAGCATCCTGGAGTGCTATATTAAAAGGTGTGCAGTTACTTTTTGTGTGTAATAATAAATTTTAAAAGTCTTCCTATATTAATAGGCCTATAGCTCCTCAGTATTTTGAACTGAAATAGAATATTTTGCAATGTGATTGCTATAGTTTGTTTTATATCATTTTCTTCAGCTAGATATTTGACATTTTCAAAATTTGCCATGTCACAAATATTGCTAGGGTATAGAATGAAGTGTAAAATGTAAATGTATGAAATGT
The DNA here is from genome assembly GCF_000260255.1 of Octodon degus. NCBI lineage: Eukaryota > Metazoa > Chordata > Mammalia > Rodentia > Octodontidae > Octodon > Octodon degus. The sequence goes on from NW_004524636.1 coordinate 6,910,446, forward strand.
GAAGTATAAATCATTTTAGAGACTATTTTATAAATTCCTAAAATGTAAAACACACATACCTTCTCACATTAGGATATTTAGAAGAGGTGTGTATATTTTACATTTTAGGCATTTACAAAATATTCTCTTAAGTGATTGTGCTAATTCTGTCTCCAATTAACCTCTTAATTAAAAAAAAAGCAAAAACAAAAAAGCAACCTCTTAATTCAATGAGGAAGGGGAGGCATAGAGATTTTAATGTCTTGTTAAATATTATAAAAATTCAAGAATCCTTTCCCTTTTATATATTTTTAATTATCCATGCCATTTTCGCAAAATCTGTAGAATAAGAAAATAATATATTATTAAATTAGTTACCATGGAGATTTGGTTTACATATTTTCTTTTTTGCCAACTTTGAAAACTAGTTCTGTTTGGCCATTTAAATCAATGAGTTGAAGAATAATAAAAGTATTGTTATCAAAGTAGTGGTTATGGGAAAGTACTCTGAGCTTACAAGGTTCTTAGCTTGTCTGTTTCTGTTTTAAGCTATTTGTCTTAAAACAGTGGGATCTCTGTTCTCACATCTGCTAAAATTTTTCTGGTTGGAATATTTTCTAATGTAATTGAAATTTCCTTGGTTTAAAAATTTAATTTTCATACACTTATCAACAGAATTATCTTTATGTCTTCATTTGATGTTTTTCCAAATGTAAGGAAATATGCGTAGTGGATTGATTAAAAATGTAAGTAATCTTCTTGAAAAATTAAGCCTTTGCTTTCTAAATAAATAATTTTCGTGGCATTGGGTCCACTTTCTTCCTTGTCCTGGGGTCATATTGGATCTCAGTCGTCTGATGAGCTGGGCTTAAACATTTGCTTAACCTCACTTGCAAGTCTGGTACAGGGAAGTTTGAAAGTTCTTGACCTGGAAGAACACATCCTTAAACTTCCTAACTTGAGAAGAATGGGGCCCAAATCAGATGTATTTTTAGATAATTAATACGTTTCTGTAGCTACTTTGTGTCAACGTGGTGTCTAAGTAAGGAATCAAACATAGAAGAAATGGAATGAGCCATTCATTGGGCACCAAGTAGAGGTAAGGAATTAGGCTACAGCTTCATGTGCTACCTCATGCACACTTATAAGACACCCATGCAGTAAGTTTTATTTGACTTACTGTCCTCATCAGGAAATGGAATGTTAGGTAAAGAAAAATGATACCAGTAATAAACACAGAGGTTTCTAGCTTTCCTGACTGCTTTTCCACCACCTATACTTTGGTAGAAATCAGTGAAAGATGGGAACAAAGAAAGTCCCTTGGAAGAAGTGGAATTTGAGCCAAGTCAGAAAAGGAGGCCATGATTTAGCTAGAGAACAAGGCGGGACTAACAATGGAGGAAGTGGAGTCTCTTTAAAGTTACTAAGATGAGGACAAGTGTGACACAAACATATGGTTTAACATGTTTACCTGTTAGACTGGCTTTGGATAATACAATTTTGAAAGACAAAGAGTTTTGGCAAAAAATTCAGTGGGCCTTTGATAGGAACAGTAGCCAGAAATTTGGAGCCAGGTGCTCAGAAGTCTTCCTGTGTCTTTAGAGGACACATTGTCTCTCCTGTCCTTCTCTTGACCTTTCTGCTGGATGCTTTTTTTTTATTTCATCTCTGCAGACTGACCTGCTTCTTTGCCCAGGGTGTGGTCAACCCATTTTCAGCGGAGAAGCGCTAGCCTCATTGGGCCTCAGTGCCAGACCCCACAGACCAGCTGTCCATCCTCGGCTCATGCTGTGATGTGGAAAATAGCTTTGAGTGCTCCGGTACCTTGATATGGAAACAGATTGTTTGGTGGCCCGTTATGGGCAGGTTCTCTAAGGAGGAGCTGATTAGAATGTGAAGCACATGGAGCAAGAGAAATGAGAGGTCAGCGTGGTCAGAGATCTTATTGAGTATCTCCAAGGCCAGTGGAAACACTTACACTTAAATCTCCACCTGAGAGAGGAAAGTTTGCAAGGGAATGGGTTTTAGAGTGAGGCAAAGTGAAACAGTGTAGGACCTGAGGCACAGGGGCAAACAAAGAGGCAGTGACTGTGACATGAGCACAGAGAAGACCAGACCATAGAGATGGGAACAGAAAGGTGATCAAATACAAGACAGGAGTTGCTTTGAAAGGATCAGCAAGATTTGTTGACTAGTTATCAGGAAAAGGCAGCTCACAGTTCCAGGCAATGGGTGTAGATGGTAGGCCTTGGGAGATAAACAAAGAAGAAATAGGACAGACCTAGGTGCTAAAAAAGAGAGAACATGCCTAGTTTGGGAAATAACTAACTTTGGTTCACTTGTGTCACAGAAATACTGGCTGTGGGTTATAAGAGAAGTGCTCAGTGAATCCAGTAAGATGTGCAGTCATGTTAATTGGGAGGAGTGAGATGTGGAGGGTGGTTTTGGTGAGAGCAGGCCAGCGGTCAGTGTCCTTACATCCAAATTTGCATCACTGTGGTACATGCTATTGAATTCAATGAACTTGCAGATGGCTCAGATTGGTGATCAGATGGTGAAACATTTGTAGAACACTGCAACATAGAAAAAAGCCTAGGGCCCACTGAAGCACAGTGCTCTAGGCGAGTCTTCTCCACTAGGGAAATCTCCAGCAGAATATCCAGCACTGACTGTGGATAAGACTGAGGCTGGCGCCTGCTGTGCTAACTAGGCTGATAGCCAGCGATTCCCAGTCAGGCATTAGACAATAAATGCAAACAGGAAATGGTTAAAATTTCAAACACAAGTCTAAGTAATTCTTCCCCTTGGACTGGTAGGACCTAGGCATTCCCTCAGTGCAGGCGACATTGTTCTGAAGAAATGATTGTGTTCTGGCCAAACCACAAACGCCTTCTTGAGACCCTGCCAGTTCCTGGTGGAAGCCAGGAAATGTATTTTTAGGTTTCTATAACTCGAGCTAAGGGAACTGTGTTCCTCCTAATGGTTGTCATCCAGTGGATATAAATAGAACCTTTAAAGAGACAAGCCATGTTTTTCAGTATTTATTTTATTTAACTCTAGATCTGATTTATAATCACTTTAATTCCTAGAAAACTACTCTAATGTATTCCTGAAGAATATGCAGTAGATATAAGAATGCATGAGAGTTTGTCTGAGGAATCAAAAACCAAGAATACATATCTCTCCAAAACTTGTGATAAGATCAAATTGTTAAAGGCCTATGGTATTTGCTTTAGATCTTAGAATTGAAAATAAATGCTACCTAGCAAGCCCATAGAAGCAATATTAGTAATATATTTTTATGACATAATTTCAGTTTCTGCATCATTTTATGTATTCCTTCAAGATTAAATATGTTCATTAATTTTGAAAAATTAAAAAAACTAGTACTGTAAAGACCAGATTTATCTTCATTTTTTATCAGAACATTTGTTATAGTATCATAATGTTAAGTGAAGTAAATCGAACACACAAGTTTAAATATCACATAGTTTCTCTTATATGAAAAATAAAGTGTGAAATAAAAGGTAATAGGAAAAAAGGGAGAAAGTTATTGTTTTTTTAGTATGAGCAACTTATGTAAAAGTGTACTTTATGTCTAAAAGTAACTCTAATCATCTTTGTGGTTTTATATTTCTGACCTATTAGTCTGGTTCTTCATCTATATGTATGTAATTAACTGTATAATTAACTTCATAAGATAAATAAATAAATGTGCAGCTGGCAAAACAAAAGGGGGTGGATGGAAGAGAACAAAGAGTTGAGATGTGTTATATAGATTTGCCAATTCCCTTCAAGGAATGTAACCATTACACATTGAAACATGTACTAGTAAATATTTTTTAAATTCAAAAGTTAATATAAAAAGTTAATAATGACAAATATTCTGGGTTACTATAAAAATATGCTACTACTTACCAGAATGGTCAAATTTAGAAACACTGAAAATTCCAGTTTGTGTATAAGATGCATTCTCAGGCCCCGATGATGAGGAGATAGAATGGTGGCAATCACTTTGGAAACTTTGTTAGTGTTTATTAATGCTGTACATATATATCATGTGGAGAATTAAACTTTTATGTCCCTCAGAAGATAGTTGTAAGAACAAGCCCACAGCTTTATTAGCAACACCCCCCCACCTGAAAATGACTCAGTTATCTTCCAAAAAGAGGATGGGTTGATTGTAGTACATTCACAATATAGAATATTCAGTAATTAAAAGAAAAATACACACAGCAACCTACATGAAACCTCATGTCATGTTGAATTGAAGAACTTGGACACAAAAAAGAAATATGATTCTTTTATAATATGGAGTTTATAGTATGAATTTCAAGGAAGGCAAAACCAACTGATGGCCATAGACCTGAGCAAGGCAACCCACTTCTCCTGGGGAGGGTAATTTCTAGAAAGGGGCCCTTGCAGATCGGGTGTGAACTCGTTCTTGGTCCTGATGACAGCTCTAAGTGTGCATACAGATGTTAACATTCACACAGCTGCTCACGTGGGGCCAGAGCACTTACCGTATGTAAGGTGCACCCCAATAAATGTATGAACTATGTGACCTGCATCTCAAAATGATTCCCAATAAATGATGGTCCTGTTTTCAGTTCCACAGAGAAGGGAGGGGCAGAGTCTAGCACAAAAGGTTGATGTTGGGCCAAGCTGGGGAGGAAGTGGCACAGTTTAAGTGTGCAGGCGAAGACAGAAGGACAGAAATGGACCTGCAGTGATTGCAAAGAGGTAGATTTGTTCTACTTGTGAAAGGAGTAAAATAGTGTGCTTTAGGAGAGGTCTTCTTTCGACTCTGTACAACAGATAATGGTATTTTATACCATATTATACCAGGAAAAAGAGAATAAAGTTATTTCAATTTTAAGATTTTTTACTTAAAAATTTATAACAAAATACCCATATACTCACTCAGGTAAATGAGATCGTAGAGCATGATGTTTCTTTTTTCTTTTTTTTTTCTTTTTGGCAGAACTGGGGATTGAACTCAGACCCTTGCGCTTGCCAGGGAAGCACTTATTCCACTGAGCCGTCTCCCCGGCCACATCATGGTTTTTCTTTATTACAGTCTTATTTTGTTGTTGATGTTTTCCTGGTTTCTTTTACCCCCTCAACATTGTTTTCTTTGCAAGAACCTACTCATGTCTGACCTAGCTGTCATGTTCCGACGTCATAATGCATAGTCATTATCCACACACATGCTTGTGTGGTGTACCTATATACAACACCACACATTCACATCCATTGATAAATGTCCTTGTCTTTGTGCTATGAAGATGCTATTAGAGTACGCAAGCTTTCTTGCATCTTGCTTTTTTCCACTTAATGAAATTCATGGGAATCCCTGCAGCTTCATGGACGTGATATGGTGGCCACAGTGTGGATCTACTGTAATTTTCTCCACCAATCTTTCTTTGATGGGTCTTTGGTACTCTGGAGAGAGGAAGCTCTGTGCTCTGAAGCAGCAATCAGGGCTTGTAAGTTACTGTGATAGTCACACCATCCCCATCCCTGCATCCATTAGAGAGGGTGTGATGACTGATACATTATCTCAACTTGAGGAGTTTAGAAGTTTAACTCAGCAGGGGGCCAGGGTCCTTACTCCATAAGCCTCCTCAGCTTGTGGAAGAGAAGCGCTCCTGAGGTGGTGTGAGCAGAGGGCCTGCGTACCATGTCAGGGAGGAAAAGCTGCTCGCTTTCCCCCTCCGCACTTGCTGTTTCTGCTAGCTTCTCTGCCTTGAAGCGTTGCCCCTCACCATGCCACCCTACCTCAGAGCCAGCTGATTACGGACTGAAATTTCCACAGACCAGTGAGCTAAATAAACCTTAACCTCCTTAATTTTGGTGTCAGGTATTTTGTCTCGGTAAAGACAAAAAAAGTAACTAACAAAAAGTAACTAACACCGGGTGGGGAGTTAGTGTATACATGGCCATTTACTGTTGTCCAAAAATCAAGGAAGTGGCACATGTGAGTCTATTAGGTATATGGAGAGAACTTATGGTTGAAGATCAATATTGTGTTGGTGCTTTCTGTATGTGGGGCACTGTGGTAAGGTCTTGCCGTGAATTTATTTAATCCTACAGCAATGCAAGGTGGTGCTGGTGTCGTTCCCCCCTTTCCAGATGAAAGCATGAAGACAACTGAAGTAACTTGCATCAGATCCGCAGAACTCATATTCAGATCCTAGTTTTCTCACTCGAGTGTCTGCGATTTTATCTATCACGTCATATAACCTCTCATATAAGCATTTCACCGCACCTATTATTTTATGAATGAGTATTCATTGATAACATGAAATAACATTGATAACATGATTCTTGGGAAAACCCTGTAATTACTTGTCAATCACAAACAGCAGTAAAACTTAAAAACAAAAGATGAGACATTTATCAGCCAACTTTTTGCATATGAGATCATCCTAAAAAACAGTGACTTTTCCTGGTTGGTTTGGGATCCCTCGAGTCTGTGACTCACTGCAGACTCAGCTCGTCCATACTGTCATCCCAAATGATGGTCAGGCAGAATAACAGGGAGGTTGAGCCACAGACCAGAAGCTCCACAAGGGAAATGTCAGGCTTATGCAAATGGTGTTGGTATGGTTTTAAAAGAAAGAATGGAAACATATCAGATGACTTGAGCCTGCCACTAGAAGTGCCACAGGGTAACTTCCACCCTTTCTCCTGAAGTCAAAACAAACTGCTGGGCTAACCCACATTCACCCATGGAATCAATACCAAGTCATGTGGCAGAAGCAAAGATAGAGGATGGTGACTAACAGCTGTTTTATTCAGGATAGCAATCAAAGAAAAGTCATCTTACTTTATTTAATAAATTCACACAGTGCTGGCACAATTATCTTCTTTTGTGTGTATATATGTGTGTGCACACAGGTGGAGTTTTCTGAGAAAGCCTCTTGTCTTGTAAAGTACAAGCAGTTGGTTTTCTTTTCCTGAAGCACAGTCTTTCTGAGATAGCAGTTTGTTTGTTCTGAATGTCTAAGCTGAATTGAATCTGTCCACATACTGGAGCTACCCTCATGCTCTTGAAGTCCTTCTCTCTGCAACGATTTTAATCTCTCTTTCTCAGGTAACCAAATAACAGGGCATTGTATTGTGGCTTTTCAAGTCAGCAGGACTCTTTGCTTACCTAGCAGGGTATGCAAGCCATTCCCAATTCAGGTGACCTTACAATGCCCATAAATTGAAAATTTTTCAAAAGAACATGCTATACTTCCTTTGTAAAGAAGAACCCTTCCTATACCTTCAGAATTCTTTCTCAGTATACTCAATTTGCAGAATCTGCATTTCATTGTGCTACAGAAGGGCACACATTTGTCAGAGGAATAGATTGAAGCATATAGAAATATCAGCTACATATAGGACTTAATAACTGAGATTCCAACATTTTTGATTTCTTAATATAAATTGTTTAATTTCCTTTTCAGGTTGTTTCAAATTTTTCTAGGGACTATCTTTTTCTTTTAAAGATCTCAAATGATTTACACTTTAACTTGTTCATTCAACTGCTCATTTTTTCTTTCAAGAGGTATCCTAGAAGAGATGGTGTCTGCCAAAGGCTCTTTGGAAAATCATGTTAAATTTGAACCTTGGGACCACTTCTTTTTGTTTGTTTGTTTTTAGTCACATGACATAGTAGATGAAAATTATAATTTTGAGGCGTTAGCCAAAGTAGATGCAGGTTCCAGTTCTATCTTTATACGATCTATGCATTTCTACATTTTAATTAATTTAATATCTCCCCATAGGCACCGGCACACATCATCTTAATACTCGGAACATAGTAGCAAGTGGTTAGTGACCAGGGAAATAGTTATTATTACTCTTGAAAACAATGAGTGGCACAGAAAATGACCTTCTCCAGTCAGATCAGGAAGGACAACTGCCCGCCAGGGTCGCTTGTGCAGATGTTGTGTTTCTCCCATTTCGCTGGTGAGTGTGCTTCTCAGTATCCAGATGGCACATGGAACATCTCTTGGGTGACAGCCAATGAGATAATACATGCATGGTGCCTAGTGAGTGCTCTGTAAATATTAGCTTTCTTCCTCTTGAGCTCTCTGTCTTCCTGGGGAAAGGACAGTTCTGAAGCTAGTGCTCCGTCTTCTGCTGGGTTCACCAGAGTCAGAGCAGAGGGAAGAATGATGTTTAGAGAATTTTTTGTGGAAGGATCCCAAAGACTTGCAAAGGAGCGGTGGTAATAGGCCAAGGAAAGGGTAAAAACCAAATATAGATTGTGTTTTAGGTGGGGTCCCAGGCACAGAACGATGCCTCCGGGTGATGTGAAGTAGAAATGGCAACTCTGACTTGTTCTGCCTGCAGGCTGGGGCACTTCCTTTCAGACTCCTGCAGCAGCATTAATGGCATATAATTTCTTAGCCACTTCTAGCTCTTTATACTGTTAGGACAGCTACAAGTGCCCAACGGAAACCTTGGAAAAAGAGAGGAGGAGGAGCTAGAAATGAAGTGTACAGAGGGTGGGGATAGGCATACAGGTGGCAAGCAACAAAGGTTGCTCCTGAACGCTGTCAAGCCCTATGGAAACCAGGTAGACAAAATGGTTTGTTGAAAGAGTGGCCTTCCAATGGGCTGGGCAAGCTGGCTAGTTAGGTCTAAGTCACCCATGATAGTTGTGAGCAGCCACTACAACCATGACGCTCATCAAAAATGAGATCCATCTCTGATGATCAATTACCCAAAACAAAAGTTGCTCTCAGATGTCATCCTCCTCAGTTGACATTCTGCTAGATACAATCTGGGTGTGGCTAAGAGCATTTATGTGATTAGAGCTTTACAGGGTAAAGGAAGATGGTGTGAAGGAATCAACTGGAATGCGATCCCTTGGAGAAGGAAATAGTAGGTGATCAATTTTCAAGCTTTGTAGGAGTATTGCTCTAAAATGAATGGGTAAAAAGTGAGAGACTTACTTCTAAGGAGGTATGCTCTTTGCATCTTAACTAGAGATTTAGGAAAAGAACAACCTGGGCCAGCCAAATAGCTCAGTGCATGAAAGCAACTGCAAGCAGGCCTAGGGTTCGATTCTCGGGCCTGCTGTGCTGGCTGTGCCCGCAGGGCACACTGAGAGGGCAATTGAGACACTGGGCATGGTGGTGCATGCCTGTAATCCCAGCTCTTGGGAGGCTGTAGACAGGCGGATCACTATGAGGCCGATCTAGTAGTGAGATCCTGAACACCCTTTAGACCCTTCCCTAAAACATATAAAAAAAAAAAAGTAAGAAAAGAAAAGAAAAAAACAAACAACCTAGAAAACAAGTAATGAAAATTTCAGGAGAATTTCAGCAATCAGAAGTAGGAAGAAACAGTTATTAGTAATAGTGAATTTCCACAAAACCTTTTAATAGCTGTTGACATGTTTAAAAAGGCATTTATATTTGTAAGAAAGATGGTCTATTTTAGTGTCCTTTTGCCTAATGTTCCTTGTTTTGAAATCTCCTGAGCAATTAGAAATTTCTGATGACCAATTCTGAATATTTTTGAAGTAGGTAAATAGAACATTTTATCTGTATTTCATAGCTTTTTATCATTCTTATATTATTCTTGCCTGAGTTAAGGACCTGTCCATCAGTGAAAGTAATTGAAAAGAAAACTTTCCTGGAAGCTGGATGAGAAGCTGAACCAGAAATTAAATGGCAGATAGTGGCAAGATTCCAGAATTAATTATGAAACCTCTTGAAGTGATGTAACATCTTTTGACTGTTTTGATGGACAGAAAGTATAAATGGAGAGCTCAGTTTTCTTTGGCTTGGTGCTTCCTTGTGATGTGCAGTCATGTCCTCTCTGAAATCCAAGCCTCCGTCAAAGCCCGGTCTTCCTGAATGTCAGCCTGAAGCAGCCAGATGAGACACTCTGTGTGTGTGTGTCACTTGGCAGGTTCCGTAATCAGAAGGCCCTGAGCTTCAATTTGTTTCTTTGGATTATTGGCACATTGCTGTCTGTGCCATTTCTCTGATATGACTATCTGAGCATAATAGCTGTGGCTTCCCCTAATTATCTTTGCTTCCAGTGTTACCCATGTGGAATTTATGACCGTAAGGACAGTGGATTAGAGGCCCAAAGAACTGAGGCTTAAGTTCACCGCCTGAGATTTACTATCATTGTTTTAGGTGAAAAATATTAACAGCAGGCCAAGTCTCTTCAATTCCTGGCTTAGTACAGTGTGCGGGGAATTATCTGCAAAGGGGTGCATTTTCCCTAACACGTCTGGTAACGCAAACACATAAAGAGCTGTTGTAAACTGGGATTGAAGTTCAAGCTTATCATTCATGTCTGATTAGCATCACCCTAAATCTATGAAAATCTGACCCTGAGAATGGGAAATTAAGATTTAGGAGATTGCTTTCAAGGTATGTAGCAAAAGGAGTCTTTCTATTCTCCTGTTTCCCATTTAGTATTTTGCAAGATTGGTTAAAGAAAAAATAATAGCCTTGTACCATAAATTGTTATTAGAATTACCTATATCTTCTATGCTATAGTATCTTATTTCTTTAACTTTGTTATTGTGATCCATTGCATTTTGTGATATCATACTTTAAATAAATTTTCACTGTGAAGTGCTTGGTAGGTAGTTTTCCTCATTTTTTTTTTTTGGTGCTTTTGAATGTCTTAAAAAATTTTATTTTTATTTTTTATTTTATTTTATTTTTTTTTTTTTTTTGCATTACTGTAGATCAAACTTGGGATCTTGCACTTGCAAGGCCAGCACTTATGCCGCTGAGTTATAGTCCCAGCATCGCCTCCCTAGTGTGTGTGTGTGTGTGTGTGTGTGTTTCTTTCTTTCTGTATTTTACAGAATGGTCTACATGGTGTTCAGAGTCTCACTACTATGTCGGACTCGTAGTGATTTTCCTGTTTACAGCCTCCCAAGTGCTGGGATCACAGGTGTGCGCCACCATGCCCAGTCTCAATTTTGTCTCAACATGCCCCGGGGGCAGGGCCAGCATGGCAAGCCCTGAGATCGAACCCCTGACCCTTGCGTGTGTGGGTTTTTTTTTTCTGTTGTTGTTGTTGTTTATTTAATCTCTATCCTTTTAGATTCCTTACTGTCCAATTTAAGCAGAAAATATAACTTTCCAATAAGTACATTTACAGAGGGTCCATTTCAAACATTTCATGAACTCATGCTCTTAATCTTCCTTCCTCTCTATCAGGGGACACATATTTATTGAGTCCCAACAGTGCATGAGGGACACTGCTGTCTGCTGGGTCACAGGACAAGAGCCATGGTGTGTTTCGTTGCACTTTGAGACCCTCTGTCCATAAATACTGAACACTGACGACATTCTAGGGATTTTGCTTGCTGGTGGGATTCTGGGATGGAATGATAGCCCCTTCTATTTACAGAACCTTTAGAAAGTGACAAAAACAAAAACAGTGCTTTAGACTGAAGATTATCTGAGTCTGTTCAGGCTGCTATAACAAAAACATCTGCAACTGGATAGTTAATAAACAATAAGAATTCGCTGCTCATAGTCCCGGATGCATGCGGGTGCAGTGTCAGCTGTAGTGACTGGTAAGCTTGATCATCACAGTTGTTCTCTGAACTGCATCCTTCCAAGGTCAAAGGGCAAGGGGGCAAATGGGAGCCCTAAGAGCTCCCCTACAAGGGTGAGCATCCATCCATGATTCTGGAGCCTTCATGATTCTGTCAGCTCTTATCTCTTTGTAATATTTCACAGGACTCAATTCCAACGTGAATTTTGGGGGACACTATATTCAGACTACAGTACCAAGTGAGGACTAGGTCAAGGACAGTAAAACCTTCCAGGGAAAAAAGCCTTTATTTCTGCAGTAGAGAACTCAAGCTTGGAGATGTGGCTTCGACCATAGAGAAGAATTTGCTAGGTGGATAAGATCATGGGAGAGGGATGCTTAAAACATGAGAAATAGCATAGTCACAAGCACCTGAGGGCTGACAAAGCTTCAGATTTTATCAGTGGCTTTGGCTTATTAGAAAATAAATTGTATAGCAAAGAGAGGCTGCAGTAGCATGGTTGGGTGGGCATCGAATCATAAGGAAACTGTGTGTGCTGCTTGAAGTGCTTCCTATATTTCCTGCCTGCTGGTTATTAGAAAGACATGTACTTGTGTAGTAGGCATCTGTTATGGTTATGAGAACAGGAAGGAGGATTTTCCAACAACACAGATTACATAGCTGTAAGTGAGAGACAAAGTCAGATTTGCTTGCGCTCAAAGCCTTCAGAGTTGGAGCAGATTGTGTAATGATACAATTGATGGTGACATTGCTTGTTTGCTACTGTAAAGCTAACTGGATAAAAATGCCCATGGAGGAAAGAAACTTATTGCCATGGAATTGGGAATCTTGGGGTTAGTATGGTATCACTGGTAGCTCAGTGTCGACAACTGCCCTTGGGAAAAGGCCCACATGAAATATTTACAGGAGAGTTCAATCATGTCTCCAAATGTTTGATACACTAAAGACAGGAAATAAGAAAATGTGGGTAGTGAAGGAAGTGGGTTGGGCCGGTTCATCCATTGTAAACTGGATAAAAAGAAATTCATCCTAGGAATTTAGGACACTCCAGATCCAGTTGCTCTAACTCCATGGAAGTTCTTGGTCCAGCTTGACTCGCAGGAGTCATTGCTTGGCATCAGGAGTGGCTGGTCGCAGTGTCCCAGAGAAGGCAGATTTTCCTATCTGTGCTGCACAATCACCTAGGTCTCTAAGTTAGGGTAACACTGTTGACTTCACTTAAGAAACCACTACCAGCAGGTTGGTGAATTCCTGTGTGGAGTTACAGAGAGCTGCCGGGACCAAGACATTTTGAAAGTGCACAATGTTGCACTTAACCCTGCAGTTTGGGGATGGAAGAAAAGAGAATGAGAAGCAGGTGTGAAATTAGTAGTGACTAATTAGATCCAGCGATCTTATGTGGCACTAAAATCCGTGTGATTTTTCACTCTGATGAAAATTTCAGATTTATTAAATCTGTGCATAAGCAATGGAGCTAGACCACACTGTTCCTGGTTATTTTAATATCACCTCATTAGTGCACCAAAGCAAATTCAGTTGTCCCTTGATTAACATCGTCACTATCCTTCATTCAGCATTCTTGCATACAGCACTGAGGGTAGAATTCACTTGACCAATCCACTTTCTGTTTGATAGAGATCTCTGTAGAGGGTGCACTCTTTACTTCACATCTTTTCCCCATGGATGCCATTTATTAGTATCAGTTCAATAATCTAGAGTTACAGTAATTTTGTATTGACACTCCAGTTTTGTTTCTCATTGTTTATATTTAGATGACTACATGCCTAGGTTTATCTGAAATAGCCTGGTTTTGTTCCTAATTTCTCAGTGTAATTCTTAAGGGTGACCATTTTTACTCTTTAAAAAATATTCCAATTTGGCAAATAAAGTATGTAGTCTCGTATAAGAAATGCTTTGAATATTCTCGTTGATATTGTTCAAATGAGCCGTTCCCAAGTGCTCCTGTGCACATTATCCTGTTAAAGCCACAGGACTTTGTCCCACTCACTCACCTGGCAGCCTGGAATTCAGGGTTATTTCCCTACTGGCCAAAGCATTCCTTAACTTATTACTGATCAATCTTTTCATTTTCTTTTCTTTTAATGTATTTGGTACTGGGTCTCACTATGCAGCTCAGACGCTTAGTGATCCTCCTGTTTTGAGCTTTCCCAGTGTTGAGGTTATGCTGGGTTTACAGGCATATGCCACCATGTCTGGTCCAGTGGTTGGCTCAGCATATCTAGGGGAGGAGCTAGCATGGCATGTGGTAACAGCGATAGAATCCCAGTTCCTGTCCTTGCCTAACCATGTGCTTAGTCCACTGAGATATCTCACAGGCCTCTTATTAATCTTAATTGATGATTGAATATCATTTTCCCTATGAATACCCATTTATTCCAGCACTATTCATTTAGTAAAAAATCCTTCTCCAATTGCATTTTATTTGCATCTTTATGAAAAGTTAAGTAGCTTTATGTGTGTGGTTCTATTTCTGGAATCTTTTTGGATTCATTGATCTATCCTGTACCAACACTTGACTCCATAATTACTTTCAGGTGACTAATTTGGCAGCAAATTGAGATTCTCCAATTTACATAAATGTAACATGATCAGACCATGATCAGAGATGTTGCTTGCATAGTGAATTAGGGGATGGTATTATTCCCAAAGAGGAGGATGAGTATTAACAACCAACGGTCTCTTCCATACTCTCTCATATGCTCTCATAAGATATGTTTCCATAAGTAATACTTTACCCTGTATACCTCATAGCAGCACCTTCCTAGTCCCTCTTATGGCTGGTAGACACATGGCCTTTGTTACTAATGGAACATCTTTTGGAATCATCTTATTGAGATTTACAGCAAAAATATTCCAGAGCTTCCCTCGACATCATTTTGAGACAATGCAATTGGAGAATGCCTCTGTGATGCAAAAATGGGAAATTTTTGACCAAATTGCAGTATCATTTGAATAAATTAGGATAGATTTTTGCCATTCATCTTGCATATATATTATTGGATCTCTGAAACTACTTACTGTATTGATTTTTAAAGTGGTCCTTAAAATGCCTCTTTAAAATGGATACAACATTTTGCAATGTTGTATTTTGCAAAAAAGTCTCTCATTTTGTGAGATTGGGTCTACTTGAGGATATTTAGTAGGCACACTTAAAGAAAAACTTTCTTGTATACTAGTTTAAGTAAACTTCTCAAGATTTCTAAATTAAGATTCACTAATAGAGGTAATATCAGGCCAATGTATTGCCCTCAAACATTCTGTTGACCAAAATAAAGTAATTAATAAGACCAATAGTTACATGAGTGACTTTGTCAGGATGACTGTAAATTAAGTCCTGTTTTCCCTGAGGGATGCTATATACAGGTTTATAATGTTGTTTTCTGGCTTCTTTTGAATGGTCAATGTAACTTCTTTTGACCATAATTCAAAGCAGTAAATCATAAACAACTTGAAAACTGCAATCCAGTATAGTCAACTTATCTTATACATCTGAGAGAAGCTTTTTGGCTGAATAACATGTACTGTTCCCAGAAGATCCCTTTATGTCACTCATTCGAAACTAACTAAATTACTTGGTCATGGGAAAAGATGTGATGTGTTATAGTTGCTGAAGGTCCACTTTATCTTGAATAATAAAATTTCCTATCTACCTAGAATTGAACTTAATTGTACAATATTGTATTTCCTTTGGCAATTAACCCAGTAGAGGTTTGAGGTAATATACATGAAAAACGCTTTGCAATCTGAAAAGCACTAGGAAGTTGTTAATCGTTGTCACTACTCTATTGGAAAAACTACCTGTGGCTGCTCAGGATGGAGGAAAAAAGTCTCAACAGTGAGCAAAGAACAACTCAGCCCTTGGGCAAGTACTTTATCATCAGAGCATTTTTTAATGACTGTGATTCATAGCAGATGGAAATTAACTCCAGTATTTTTCAAACTAGAGGTCTTGACCCATGAGTAAGTTATGAATCAGTTTATTGGTTGGAGACCAGCATCTTAAGAAAATGAACAGAAGAATAAAATGGAAGAGCATATAGTGGGAAATGAGGTAGTTAAAATAAGTATTGTTTTGAAATGTCTAAGTATATGTACATCTAAGTACATATAAACTTAAAGAAGCACGGAATGGAAATATAAAATGTTCTGTTTGTTAGACCCAATGCTATTATGGGCTACTGGACTCTTTTAGAATATTTTGCTGAGTTTACACACCTATAATATTCAATAACGGTACTTAAAAAAATGGGGTATAACTATGAATGTCCATTTTGTATCTGTGTATTCAAAGTGGTTGAGATAGATATATAGTTGCATTCTCTTAATGAATAGAATGATTTTTTTCTAATGGTGTTTGTAAATAGGATCACAAGTTTATATCTTGTACAGCAATTAACCACTAAGAAGAATATATGCAGTGTATTATTTGTTGAAACTGTACTTTCGATTTGATTTGAAACTGTCTCATTGCTATATGTTTATCAATAAAACTTTGAAAAGAAAAAAAATTATTGCTCAAATATAAACTCGGTCCAATAGCATGTGTTACAGTAATCTTTGTTTACAGCATTTTAAGATCATTGTAGTACACCATGGACTTAGTAGTTATTATGTTAAATTTAAATTTTACCACATGTTGTCTTTTATATATTATCTGTTTATTGTTTCTGAATCTATATAGAGCCTAAATGTTTACCTGTCAATATTCTTTTCATAAACCATTGAGTCATTAAAGTCAACTATGTATCATGTTCAACATATTTTTTTGTGGATTGGGACTGCATAAATACATAAGAAGAAAAATATATTAAAAGCTTATTCCTATACTTTATGATAAATAGTAATTATATTTCTCTGTAGGACATAAATATTTTCTAAATAGTTGATTTTTTCAAAAGTTGATGTTGCATACTTTATTTTAACTTTTTATAGAGAAAAACAGCAAGAGCAAAGACAAAAAACAAAGCAACATAAAATAATAAAAATGGTACATAATTTCAAAACAATAGGAAATTAACACTGGTTGTTATATTATATAGTTATCATTAAATTTGTTGCTCAGACTATCAGATATAGGCATGCAAGACTGATCGCACATGAGCCATTGATTCTTCTGTTCTATAAACCTTGTAATTTTTTTCCTTGTCCTTTTTATTTTATCTTTGAGAGAGTATAAAAGTGATAAATAAGATCTTAGAATGATACACATTTAAGATAAAATAAACACCAAAAATGATAGGCGTTCAGCAGTGGGTATTATATTGCTATTCTCAGTCTAGCTGCTCAGATTATAGGTACCAATATATAATATTTGTCAAAGTGAAAATTTTAAGCATTAACTGCTACTTTCAAAAAACGAATAGAAATTAGTACGATTGTGTTAGCTATGCTGTATATATACTAACATGATTTTCCCCCTTCCTTTCTTCCCTATCTTTTCTCCTTTCCCTCTTCTCAGTTGTTTATTCCTTATGTTCAGTTTCTTTCCTTTTTATTGTATCTATTGTATCTTTTAAATTTTATTTATTCTTTCAGGTCTTATACTAGGGAGATAATACAATGTTTCCACATGTGGGCCTGATTTATTTCACCTATGATTGTAGCCCCTGGTTGCATGCATTTACCTATAAAAGCCTCATGTTTATCTTCATTAGCTGAGTAATACTCCATTGTATAAAAATACCACATCTTTCTTATTCTTTCCTCAGTTTATGGGCATTTATGTTGTTTCTAAGATTTAGTTATGATGAATTGTGTTGCCATAACCATGAATGCACATATTTCATTGTGTTATGATGTTTTTAATTCATTTGGAAAAATAACAAGGAGGGAAATAACTACATAATTTATTTTATTTTATTTTCTGTTGTCCTTTTTCTTTGTTTTTTGCAGTACTGGGGATCAAAATCAGGACCTTGCGTTAGGCGGGGGCTTATGCTATGGAGCTAACTCCCTGACCTTGTTATGACTACAAATTTTCAAATATTTGAATTTTGACATATATTTCTCACAGCAGAGTCTGTGTCAGCTAACTATTGCTGAATAACAAATCCTCCCCAAACAAGTGGTATGAGTGTTACTGGTTCACTGCCATCCTTCTAAGAGGGGCTTCTCCAGTAGTCATGGTCTTCATTAGGTCCCTTGGGTGTTTGGTCCGCCATGGACCTGTGAGCAACTCTGGTCTGAGTCGGTTGGCTGTTGGTGGGTGAACTTCAGAGCTGCCCCAACCTGATCATCTCGCCTCCTGCACACGCCAGCAGAGGCCTGTGCATAGGACAGAGATGGCACCTTGTGAGCTAAGATGACCATGGAAGGCAGGTTGAGACCTAGATGAGAACAATGGTGTCCCTCTGGCTCCATCCTGATGACTGTGCAAGTCACTGGCTAGCCCAGAGTGAAGGGCAGGAGAAATTCTCCTCCCTCTTGATAGGAGAAATGTCAGTCTTGATGCCAAGAACAAGGATACAAGGAGGCCGCTAACTGGCATCGTTGATGTAGTCAACCTGGCTGCTGTTTTCTTTCCTGCAGTGTTCACCAGAGCAATGGAAAAGAATCCTTTAGACAGTCCCCACAGACGTTCCTTCCTGCTTCTTGATGAACTCCCAGTGAAGAGAAGATTGATGTGGAAATTGCCCTAATCCATTTGTTAATAAATAGAACGTTTACTTAAACTGGGGAATTTTTCTTTCTATTTGATTATAATAAATATTGTACCTTCAATATGATTGCTAACAGAAGGATTGTATTTGTGCTGAGAACATTCTGAAACTTGCTCCACTGAACAAAGGCCTTCCTTGGAGGTTAGGATAACTGAATTAAATGTAAGTTAAAACAAGTGTTGTATATTGAGGCCTTAGTTCAAAGATATTTTTTGACATGAACTCTCTTTTCATAGATGTCTCTAAAAGTCCTACTTTTTAGATGGAGTGTTCCCCACAGCAGCCTGCCTGGTAGAACATAATTGCTATACTTAGCTCAAAACTTGGGCCAGAAAGGCAAAAATGTCATTTAAAGCTTGAAGATAAAATGAATATAATCTGCTGAGAATAGTCTCATCAAGTAAGTTTAGAAATAACCAGGTGCTGAGCCGGGGAGATGGCTCAGTAGGATAGCGCTTGACTGGCAAACTCTAGGATCTCAGTTCAATCCCCGGTTCCGCCAAAAAAAAAAAAAAAAAAAAGAAATAACCAGGTGCTAAAATTATTTTGTACATAATATTTTGTTACTTTTTTAACCCATTAGGAAGAGGAAATTAGAAAAACAAACAGGAAGGATGCCGATAAGTACTCACATGGTAATTATGTTATTGTATGAGGAAAAATCAAGTTAAATTGGGGTTTGTATATACTTACTGGTGCTGTAGATTTTGTAATAAAATGTACTTATTGAGGGAATGTTATGAAGTGGTTAGGAGGACTGGATCCAAAGACAGACCACTTGGCATTGAAGTTAAGCTCGTCAAGCGTTACCTGGATATCCCACATTACCTGAGTTTTCTATACTTCCTTGTCGACCAGGGATAGTAATGGCTTGAACTTCATGAGCTTGCTTTGAGAATTCCATGAGTCCGTGTGTATGGAGGACACTGGCCAGGGATCAGCAATGGTAAATGCTAAGTGTTAATCCCTCTATCCGTATCTCAGCTCCTTTTTATTACACCTTTATGGCTTCTCTGTGCTTCACTGCACACTGGTTTGAACTCCCATGCTGTGTGTGTGTGCACTGGAGCCTGGAAGAACGAGATAAAAGACGAAGGCCTGTGTGTCCAAGCCCTGCGTGGTCACCCCTACTAGGCACTCTGCACAGATGTTAATGTTATCCAAAACTTGGATACAAAAATTGAAAGTCATTCAAGGATGTCCATGAGACTTTTTTTTTTTTTTTTTTTTTTTGTTAAATAGTTTCATGTACATAATATCCTGCATCAAGATATATGCTTTTTAAAATTTTTTTTTTATTTTTTATTTATGCATGCGTGTGTGTGTGTGTGTGTGTGTGTGTGGCCAGCTCAGCTCAGCCCACCAGGGGGCGGGGGCTGGCTGGCATGTGGTGCTGGGGGATTGAACCGCGGTCACCTGTGCTTTAGCTAAGCTTGTTTTAAATAGGTGCTTTAGACCACTGAGCCAGCCCCAAGATATATGCTTGTAAAATTGTTAAATAAAATATATTGAAGTAGCTGGGCTTACTAAATTGATTCCCACCCTATGCTTCTCGAAATCCAGAAACTTCCAAATATTATGTAAGGCTTGCTTTTTGAAAGGCACTTGTAATACATAAAAGTGCACTAACCCTAAGGGAGGTGGTATATTTTCCACACCTGTAGTGTCTAAGCATTTTAATCTTCATGTGATGATTTCCAATTGTCTTCTGAAAGTGTGTCAAACTTAGTATCAACTCAGTGTCGCTGCAGGGAAATGGAATAGGGCTCTTCGTGAATCCTTGAACCCGCATGAGAAGTATTGATTAGCTGTGGCATTTCCTTGGAGAAAAGCTGTGTCAGGACCATAAAATCTTTCTAACAAATTTACCACTCTTGACTTGGTCACATATGTGTCCTGTAAAGATTTATAATTGCTTTGGAAGTAGTGAGCTATGTGGTAGGAAAAGCTTGGTAAATGAGTTTCAGTCATTCACTGAAGAAATGGGTCTTCAGTTCAATATTTCCCTATAAAGTGCTAGACTGTAGCAACTAGTCTAGATGGGACTTAGTTGACTACCAACATGACTTTATCATGGCTTTAAATTCATTGCTTTTGAAGACAAAACACTTTTAATTCCATATTCTGATATTGCAAGCCCAAGTTGAGCAGGTATTTCACAGTTTTCAAATAGATACATCAATGCTTAAAAAATGTTTAATTAATGCTAATTTTTGCTTTTATTACAGCACAATAATGCCAAGCCAGGCATTAGTAATTTCTACCTTTAAAATGTATGTATATTTTGCACAGAGTAGATGTTACCTGTGTAAGTCCTTGGTTGTTCACATTTTCACAATTATATATGCTCATGTAAGGGCCAGAGAGATAGCTCAGTGAACTAAGTGCCTGCTTTGGCAAGTGCAGGGACCAGCATTAGATCCTCAACCTGCCCAGGGTGTGCTGAGCCCACAACTGAGTCTGGGGATGGTGGCACAGGCCTGTAATTCCAGTGCCAGAGAGGCTAAAAACAGGAGGATCACTACAAGTGCAAGGTGCATAGTGAGACCCTATACCAAATACATAAATAGGGAAAAAAAGAAATATATACAGTCATGTAGAATTTAAATTTTCTTCTGCCCCTGGAAAACCCCAGTATTGCTGGCTCTTTTAAAAGCCTAAACCCCCAGTGTCAATTTTAGAATTTCTTATGCTTCCCAATATTTGTAGTCTACTTTAAGGTCAGGCTACTACAACAGATTAGCCTCAAGTGAGTGACCAGCAGACATTTCTTTCTAACCGTTCTGCAGGTTGAAAGGACCAAGAGTGAGGTGTTGGTTGGTTTGGTGCTTGGTCAGTGCTAGCTTCTTAACTTGTATGTCGGTTGCCCTGGTGCTATAGGCCAGAGGCTTACATGACCTTCCTTTTGAGAGGGAAGAGGAGAAAAAAGGGGAGGACGAGGAGGAGAATGAATCTGAAAAAATCTGTCGTCCTCTTCTCATAAAGACTCTGGTCCTATCATGAGCCTCCTGGCTTCTTGACAATCAAAACCTAATCACCTCTCAATGGCCCCGTCTCTTCTATGTAGGGATTTTGGCATGACAGAAATGTTCCACCCATGTCACCACCAGCATGAAGGACTGATGATGCATTATGGGGGTTGGATGGAGCCAGAGTAGAAGGGTGCTACAAATTTGCAGGGTGCATGGAGGTTACTAGCTGGACTATTATTAACAAAGTAACTGATTATTAACAAAGTAACTGAGAGCAGGATCTGTATTTTCCAGCTCCTAACTCTTAACAATCCAGGACGTGGCCATGTTGAAAACAACTTGTCATCTGCCTATTGTCCATAATTCCAGTGTTTAAGAAGATAGGCTTTGGTGGCAGCATGCTTTAGCTCAGTCCTAGGTCTAGTTCTTCTAATGACATGAGTCATTAGGTGATTTGGGACTATCTCAGTGTTCTCCCTAATAAAATGGCAATAACTGTATCCATACCATTGGGCAATTTAAGGATTAAATGAATGAATGTGTATAAGGTCTCTTAGCTCGTCTGATATGGTAAGCTAATTATTATTGCTGGAGTTGTTTAATTCAGAGTCTTCTATTCCACAAGGGAATGCCAGTGTACCATTTAAGACTTGCCAAAGGGTGGGGGAGCTATTTAATATCCAAATAATGATATCATTATTATTTTTAACAAAGTTGATGCTTTTAGTTAGAAGTAAATTTTGAGAGAATGTAGAAGCAGAACTTTCACAAACATTTTTATTTTTTCACTCATGCTTTGAAAAAAGGATCCTTTCTAGGTATGGGTATATCCCAACTTTAAGTCAGTGTTGTTTTTTTTAACTTTAATGATTTGATACGGAATAAAGGGAAGTCATTTTTAAATTAGAGAACAGCAGAGCAAAATGAATGTCTCTAAAGTTCTAGTCCAATTTGTTAAGTCATAATAATAATATTAATTAAGTCATGGTATTTTTTGAAGGTAAAAGAGTTACTAAATAATAAGAACCATGTATCAAGAGAAAACAAAGAGTATTTGGTGATTTGTGAAGCATTATTGTATTACTTTTACTTTTTTCTGCCATCACTACTAGGAAATCATCCAAGTGCTGTTGTGGGAGTGAATCATGAGAATAGGGTAGAGAATGATACTTTTTATTTTTGAAATAATCACAATGACTGAGTCTTTCTTTAGAATGAAGTAATACCACTTCATCTTTTGGATTCCCTTTCTTGACTTAGTCACATACTTTGTTAACTTGCTGCTGAACCTCTGAATTTTTCTATACCAGTCAAATTCAATACTGAGGCTTTGGGAAAACATTCAATTTATATGTTAACTATTGCAATAGTAAAGCTGTATAAGAATCCACCTCAAAACATGGGGTTTATAGCAATCACTTATTGTTTCTAGAAATTCAGTTGTGTTGGTTCTGCTGTTCTGAGTAGTTCTCAGAAGGGCTCGTTCACACGTCTGTCTCCTGCTGCAGGGGAGCTAGATGCTGTCTTTGAACAGCAATGGTCCTCACATGGCCAGGGAATGAGCCGAAGGGACAGAACTCTATTCTCATGGTACCCTACCCTCCTGAAGGTTAGCTCTGGCCTTTCTCTAGCTAGCCCTGCCATGTTTGTATGCCAGTCACATAGCAGAAATGCTCAGGTGTAATTTGTTTTTGCATGATGTCAACTAACATTGTATTGTTCTAAGCAAGTACATGAGCAAAGCAATTTGCAAACTAAGAGCCAGAGTAGAAGGGTGCTACAAATTTGCAGGGTGCGTGGAGGTTACTAGCTGGACTATTAATGAAGTCAGTCACCTCAAGTGAGATGGAACCACTTCCATCTCACAGAGAAGCTGTTACTTTTGTAGATTTCTCCAACTGCTTTGTGTGTGTGTGTGTGTGTGTGTGTGTGTGTGTGTGTGTGTGTGTACTGAATCCACAGCCTTGTGCATACAAGGCAAGTGTTCGCCATTGAAGTGCATCCCCAGTCCTTTTTATTTTTTTTTATTTTGAAACAGAGTCTCCCTGATTTGCACACTGGCTCTGAACTTGCTATCCATCTGCTTAGCTTCATGAGTAGTTGGGATTTTAGGCATGTAGTGCTGTGGATAGCTCCAACAGGACTTCTTGAATAGCCTCTCTTTCCAGTTGCTTTGCCTATCATCTCATCTGCCTGTGGTGCCCTTGTAGGAATAAACTCATTTGAAATGAGCAGATAAGCTTGCTGTTACTGTACCTTAAAGAAAAGGTGCAACATCTATGATATTGGTAATTGAACTACTTACCTTTACCCAGAAATGTCTGGGACACATTTCAGTGGCTGGGGAGAGAGAACCTATCAATGCCCAACAAACCCTCATCACGAATTGTGGGATGATATTGGTGCTATGCCTAGACCTTCCTAAGCTGATGATTCCCTTGGTGATGCTAGAAAGGCCTGTCCTGTGCTGTCATGTCTTCTCTCCAACCATCACCCCTAACCTAGCTCCTTCTTTGGAAAATGCTTAGTCCACAGATCTGAGATAGCTTGAAGTGTGCTTCAAGACCATTTTGCCTCCATATGGGACCATCTCACGGGTACAGTCCTAACTCTCTCATTCCTCTGGGACCAGCCCCTGGTTGGAATCCAGCCAAGACCACAGCCATGTTCAGCTCTGTCCCTGACCCCCGCTGTCTGCCTGCCTCCTTCCCCTGTTCCTGATGGTCAACCTCAGCATGCCACTTGCATTTTCATTCCTGCCTCAGCCTCTAATTTTGGAAATCCAACCTAAGACACATTTTATGACATTTTGTCTATTGCATTTGTTAACTTCACCCTGACTTAAAAACATAGAAAACACATCAGGTATGAAATGAAGTGGCATTCTTGGGGATATATACTACTAAATGCATAATTTCCAAGTTGTCTGTGCATGTGCAAGCATTGAGGTAGTTTTGAAGGAAGAGATAGTCAACTTTACTTTACAGAAAGTGAATTTGTGCCCTCACTTTGCCTGGTTTTGCCCCTTGTTTGCTCCTGAGAACTTAGGAAGATCATTGAACTTGAATGTCAGTATCCTCATAAACAAAATGATAGCAACAATAATAATACTTAAAAGGGGTAATGTTGACAATTTAAATGTGATAGTACTCATCAAAGGGCTTTTTAAGGGCCTATATATTAGCTATTTTTATTCGTAAATAAAATACCAGTGCCTTAGGGTGGGATAGTAAGGTAACAAACAATAATGATTTTTGCCTATTCTTTTCAAAAACTGATTTTCTTGGTTACTTTTTTTATAATTGAGTCAAAATTGAAACATAAGCTTTGTATTTCTATCCAGGGACTATGAAGGCAGTTTTTTGGCTTTCAGCACTTCAGACAGTAAGACAAAGGGATGTTCATTTTATTTTATCATTGTATCTTGACTTCATCTTCTGAATACTGCTTCAGACATTTGGCAAAAGAAACTGTAAAAATTAGTAAGCTTTGGGGAATAGTGATTTAAACATATGTGACATGTAGATGATTTTCTTTTAAAAACTGAGCTAATCTTATTGATATCTATGGAGTTTTAATGCATTCGGGGTATTATGATCACCAGATTGTAGATTCACTCTGGAAATGGCATATAGAGTACCATGTCAAAGCTAAAAGTCAGCCTATATTTTAGGTCAACCTGGGGTGAAACTGAAAGTAGTATTCTTAAACTGGGTGGTTAGAATGGATATCGAAAAATGTTATCACCATAACTCTTTCTGCTAGGGTTTTACACAATGCAGGTTGGAATTCACACCAGCAGGCTCGGCCTCCAGGGTGTGCAGAGCCCCCATGGTACCCACTGTTTACTTACATTGCACTGTCTTCCTGCATGTCTTCCTTCTCCTGCCCTTCTTACTGAAACACATGTTCTGTTTCCTTCCTTCATACTTGTTTGTTGGTGTTGTAAGAACATTTTCTTCTAGCATTTGAAACATTCAAGGTAAGGAAAAAGTGAACAGAGTTAGACGCTAATGAGGGTTGAAAGAAAAGCCCCAAGATTGCTGGTAATGGGCAAGGAGAATGTGGGGTGCAACATTTGCATGGTGTTCGTACATGTTATGGCATCTTCATTCCTAAAAAAAAATGACATGCATTCTTGGGTTAAGAGACAGGTACATGGGTTGATTAAGCAACAAATTCATTACTTTAAAAAATAAAATCACATAAAATTTTGCTCCCCCCAAAATACCCTCTAATGGTGAGAATTCTTAATATTAAGATTCTTCATCTTAATGTCAGTAACATACGTTGATATCAGTTCTTAAGTTTGTGTTGATCCTTGATGTGATTAAAATGTAACATTTTGCTCTTTTATTTTAAAAAATGAAAATTGGTAAAGATTTTTAACTGTCAATAATGTGGGAAATAATTGATCTAACTTCTCAGGAAATGAATTCAGTCATATCACATTTAAAAACTGTAGAGCTGTCATTATGCAGTTGGCTTCAATCCCATCTTGTAACCTTTTGCTGATAGAGCAAAACAAACCTACACAAATATGGAAGAAATTATCTACAGCCGTTACCAACCCCCGTGCCACTCAGAGGAATGTATTATTGTGCATAAACTCATGCTGAAAATACTGAACATTCTTCAGCCCAGGGTGTGTGCTGATTGCTGTGCCACTGTGTTTTGTTTGCTATTTACTTGTTTTATTACAGTAAATTTCCTTGAAAGTCATAGACATCATTCCCTTCAACATTTCCACTGAAAGTAGCACCAATATGGGCATAAAAAGGAAATAGGAAGGGGCTGGAGAGATAGCTCAGTAGAATAAGTACTTGCCAGGCAAGCGCAAGGGCCTGAGTTCAAAAAGAAAGAAGAAAGAAAGAAAGAAAGAAAGAAAGAAAGAAAGAAAGAAAGAAAGAAAGAAAGAAAGAGAAAAGAAAGAAAAGAAAAAGAAAAGAAAAGAAAAGAAAAGAAAAGAGGAAAAAATAAGAGAGAGGAGAACCTTAACTTTTTCATCTCATGTTTCTTCGTTAATTTTATAATTTCATTGAAGGCATCCAGCAGTAGGTTATATGATTCAAACTGTTGGGCCTCTGACTGCAGGAATCAAGCTGTTGGGCCTCTGACTGCAGGAATGTGGTTCAAGCAGCCTTCTGTGCTTTTGTGAAGTCTGGTCCACAGCCCTCCCTGTTATAATCATTAAATTCCATTGTTTCATTGTCACTTCTGATGGAATTAAAAGTCAATGTTTTAGAATTAATCAACATTTTAAAATTAGCTTAAATTTATTTTATGGAAAGTTATTTATATTACTTTAGATTCACAATTTATCTTCTTTCCTGATATTATTACTTTCTGTCTTTTGATCTGATGGTACAAAAATTTCTGCAAAAATTCATGCAAGGAGTATGGCTTCTAAGAAGCACTGGGACGTAAGACAGTCTGACTTAGAAAACCTTTGAATAATAGAGAAAAGGGGCAAGGCAGAGAGCTTTGTCAAAGGCACAGTTATCCTTCAAACTTTGTAAAATTAGAGCCTGAATCTCCTAGAATCAAACAAGCCAGAAATAAAATTAATATTTATGTAGGTGTATGGGCTTAGACATTCTACAACCCTATTATATAACTGAGACAAAATAAGGTAACCCTGGTTAAAACAGTTTTTAGAAGAAGAAGCAAGGTTATATAATTAGATTGCATTTATCAAGTAGCATATTCCACCTACACAGGCTCTGAAGAAAAGCTGAAGAACTGGGGAGGGAAGGATTTCTAAGGAATGATGACTAAGAACAGTTTGATACATGCACTGGTGTTAGCTTTTCAAGCTTTTTTGAAGTATCATGTAGAATTATCACTTCATGCCCAACTGCCTGTGCAGATTGATCACTCCAGCTCTGATGGAAAAAATGTGAGTGCAGCGAATTGGGAGACAGCACTTGCCCTTTAAAAACAAAGTCTGAGGAAAGAAAGCAGGAATAGCTAAGAACGTTTATTTGGAAAGCTTGTTTTCAGTATCGGTAAGTAGAATTATAAGGTCTGCAGAGAGTGCATCTTTTGTGCATTGAGATATAGGAACCAGAGGATTGGGCTAATATGATGTTATCGTTGTTACAGAGAGTGCGAAACATTTTTCTGACCTAACAGCATCTCAGGAAAGCACGCAGGGGAAGCAAAATTGTGGTAGTAATGAATTTTAGTTCGGTGATTGGGGGCTTGGGGTGGGGCAATAAATAGAGCTGAATCATTCCAACCATCACCCATCTACTGGTTTCTGTTTCACTTCTTCAGCAATCTTGACTCTTTTTTTCTTTCTTCCTTTTTTTTTTTTTTTTTTTTTTTTTTTTTTGTAGTTTAGGGAAGGGCCTACAGGGTGTTCAGGGTCTCACTACTAGATCAGACTCATAGTGATCTGCCTGTTTATAGCCTCCCAAGAGCTGGGATTACAGGCACACGCCAACATGCCCAGTCTCAATTGCCATCTCAGTGTACCCTGGGGACAGGGCTGGCATGGCAGGCCTGGGGAGGTACCCCACTTTCCCCCTGGCCCCAGACCCCTGTACCTGCTTGCACGTGCTTTAATCCACTGAGTATTTGGCCGGCCAAGCAATCTCAATAACATGGCTCTCCTGCAGGATAAAATCCGAAACAATGGTCATTCTTGCTGTTGAAGTATAGTTGCAAACTGAATACCAACACATTGGGAAATTAAATTCCTACCAGTTTTCTAGATTGTTTTTTATTATGTTCTCCAATATTAAGAGTGTATTGAAAGGCTGGTGAGATAGCTCAGTGGACTAAGTGCCTGCTGAAGCAAGCACAGAGACTGGGGTTCCATCTCTGGCACCATATGCCACTCCAACGATGCCCCCGAGATACGCTGAGCTTGCCATCGAGACAGCATGTGGTGGAGTATGCCTGTAATCCCAGCGCTGGGGAGGCTGAAAACAGGAACAGCACTATGCATCTGAGCTGCATAGTGAGACCCCCTCTATCTCATACATTTTTGTTTAAATAAGAGCTTGTTGATACCGCAAGAGAAATGTTCTCTTACCAACTCTGTCAGGCAGCAGGTTATTGCCTTTTGCTTATCTCAAATGTTAGGTGAGAACTTTGAGTAAAGAAATTAAAAAATAGGAAAGGTTCCTTACACATTAAGTAGAACTGTTGAGACTACCACCTCAACAATGTATGTAGCTACTTTACCACTGTTTGTGCTTCTTGTGGGGTTTTCTGGTGGTAAACGGAATGTG
>NW_004524636.1:6938980-6946951 GCF_000260255.1 Octodon degus
GTGTGGTGTGTGTGTGTGGCCAGCTCAGCCCACCAGGGGGCGGGGCTGGCTGGCATGTGGTGCTGGGGGATTGAACCGCAGTCCAGTGCTTTGCTGAGCTTGTTCTAAGTAGGTGTTTTAGACCACTGAGCCATCTCTCCAGCCCAGGAATGTGCGTTCCTGAAAGCATTTTGTAACTCAGGTGGACAGGTATAAGTAAAGTAGTGACAGCAAACAGAACAACGACTCCCAAGACACTGACTAATCCCAGTTAAGGACGCAACACTAATGAAAAAGAAAATTTGTCAAGGAGATGAAGAAGATTGCCTCAGATTCCAACCTTTAGAGATAACCATCATCTGTCTGAGATGAAGTAAATTTTAACCCAGCAAGGTGGCACATGGCTGACTTGATATTTAAAGACATTTGGTAGAAAGTGTAATCATTTCGTACTGTCTACATGACATCTTATAATGACTCTTTATTAACGTGAATGAACAAATACTTTTGATGCTGATGGATTTAGATTAAAATGTCTCAAAAGAGAAAGTGACAGTAGAAATGATTTCTTTAAATTTAAATTTAACTTTTCATTAATTTTACTTAACTGAAGATGAGACTAGATTTTGCATGGAGCTAATTGGGCAACTATAATTTGTTTGCAAACAACTCAGTTGCCAATTTATCGGCATTCGAGGGGGTTGCTGAAACGGTGCTGCCTGGTGTTCTGAAAGCTTCTGACTCAAGAAATTTGAGCAGTGAGCCTAACCCCACTTATTGAGTTAATAGAAATCATCGTGTCTCAAGCGTCCCTTTAGAACCAAATTCTCAAAGATCTTTGAAAATATTGGATTTTAGGAGTTGTAACAATTTTCCTTTACTTGAAACAATTTGACTTCAAAGATGTTTCTCTTCTTCATGGATTGGCTTTTAAAAATGAAGGGTAAAAATACATTGGTCCTGAAACGTTATGGTGTGAATAACAATGGGCACCGAACTGAGTGGATCTCAGCTCTGGCCTAACCACTTCTTTTAATTTGCACCTAGGTCACCCCTTCCTTGGCCACTTGGGGTGGCCTTGGTGACAGAAAAGTAGGTATATTCAGAAAAATGGTTTCCTAATCTGTAATACCAGGGGCACAATAATTAATAGAGGTAACGACATAGAAGATGCTAATAAATCTTTATCCTTCAATATTTCTCAAAGTAACAGAAGGGAAATTCTAGAGAAAAACTATTGTATTGGTATTAGCAGATGTGGACAGGGAGAAAAAAACTGCTAGAGTAAATTTTATATAAGAACTTATTCTATGATAAACTGCAAGCCTTTATATTGAAGTGGATGCCACTTGAACATATACTCATAAGTGAGATAAACCACACACACATGTGTAAATATCGTATAGTCTCCCTAGCATAAGAACTCCAAAGAAAAAATACAAATAGAAAGATATAATACAAGGAAAGGGAAAGCAGGATCTCAAGGACTAACTAATCAAGAGAGGGAAATGGGATGAGCTAGGAAACATGACAATGTTAAGCCATGCAGTTATATGTAAAAGTTGAGCAAGGCAATGATCTGGAGAATATTCAGAAGATTCTTTAATCTAGCAATTAATTGGAAAGATTCTCACCCTGACTAACTATATATGCTGATATCTGTGAACTAAGCTACTGCACTGCAGATGGTAATTTGTAATAGTGGTTTCATATTGGGAGTGCCTGTCATTGTGGTATTCTGAACATGGGCTGCTTGTCATGACATGCCAGTTACTGCTAAGATGTCTCTCGGGTAGGTGGATGTTCAAGAAGAAGGGGGTGGTGAATGAAAGCAAGAGACAGGAAAAGGAATACTGTGGGACAGTCCTGCTTCAAGGTTGTATATGGTGAGATTTTTGGACTTATGTGCAAACATGAGAAGCATAGAATTCTTTATCCTATTGTTAAAATATAATCTAATTTTTAAATGTTCTTTATCATATTATGTAGGGACTTAAGGTTCAACATATCAATACTTGATGAAAAATACCTGTTCCTTATTATGCCTAAGATGTTTGAAATGTAGTGAAATAGTGAGGTTAAGCTTGATAACGTAAATCGTTTGATAATAACAATAAGCTTTTCTTCTGGATGGTTAACAACCTAAGTTTGCAGACCAAAATTAGAGAAAAAGGAGGGCTACAAGGAAAGCCAATATTTTGGCCCTACCCTTCTAAGGTCAATTAAGACTCAGGACATATGAGAACTTGTACTGTAACGTCAAGTACCTCGGTAGTGTCCCAGATTTTCTGATCAAGAAGGTTATGGGGCCAAAGAGGAAATTGATCGATGACGTGGAGTGTGCCTAAGGAGAGTCACATGAGGAGAAGACACTCTCTCAGGCTTTCACAGAGAGCACATTGGCCAAGCAATGGCCGTGACTCATCCACATGGCTGCACTGACAAAGGTTCTACAATCTGAGGTACAGGATCTCAGGATAAATCCTGAGGGCATTTCACTGACCTTCTCAAACCAAAAAGCTACAACTCTTGTTGCATAGGTTCTGCTTTACCTTGGTCTTAACCATCCAGTAGAAAAGTATGAAGATGAAATATAGGAAGTAAAGCCATGTTGTTATGTTGAGCTGTGGGGGACTCACGTCAATAATTTCTGACATTGCCAATTAAACAGAAGACCCAATGCTATTATGGGCTTCTGTACTCTTTTAGAATATTTTGCTGAGTTTACACACCTATAATATTCAACAACGGAACTTAAAAAAAAATTGGGGTATAACTATGAATGTCCATTTTGTATCTGTGTATTCAAAGTGGTTGGGATAGATATATAGTTGCATTCTCTTAATGAATAGAATGATTTTTTCTAATGGTGTTTGTAAGTAGGATCACAAGTCTGCATCTTGTACAGCAATTAACCACTAAGAAGAATATATGCAGTGTATTATTTGTTGAAACTGTACTTTCGATTTGATTTGAAACTGTCTCATTGCTATATGTTTATCAATAAAACTTTGAAAAGAAAAGAAAAAAAAAGAACTTATTCTAAAGACTGAATATCTGCTGCTAGCCATTTTCCATATTTGTGTGCAGTCTTTTAACACCTTTATGTGTATATGCTTGTGAAATAATGGAACAAGCGCACAAATCAAAGTCTAAAAGTATTTACTGTCAACTCTACCACTCAGACATAGTACGTATTAACATTTGCTTAGCATCATCCCAATTATATTTCCAAATATATATATATATACATGAAAGCACAGTTTTAGAAAAATGAGAACATTTTGTAGATACTAACTTAATGTGAAGTCTTTAATTAACATGCTAACTTTAGTATTCAGCGCCTCTCTGTGATGTCTGAAAACTTTCTTGCCCTGCTGGCTTTCTTCCATTTAAGACTGTGTCTTGATTTTAATTACGTATATCATTATTGTTATGTTGTTCATGCTTAAACATTCATGGAGTCTTAGAACCATGATTTCTGTATTTGATGAATACCAACAACATAGTCCGATGCAGTCAATGTTCTCCATCCACTCTTTACTATATTGCTTATCTTCTTCCTTCCCTGACTTGGCTTTCTTTCATTATATAAATAAAGCACATGGAAGGGCTCATAGGGGTGTGTGTGTGTGTGTGTGTGTGTGTGTGTGTGTGTGTGATGAGCTACCACATTTGCCAAGACATCTTGCTATCATATTCTTGGATCACATTTACAGCCATGTCTCTGTGCTCTTCTAGCACTAAATGTTGCTGTACGGATGTTTAAGAAGAACCTGTTCTTTCCCTGTGATGAGGTATTTGTTTTTTATGCTCGGATACTAAAAACACAATTTTTTTAAATGAAATTTTCCTTTGAAGTAGGGTATTTTGCATAGCTGCTTTGGCCTTTTTCATCTTGCTTGGAAAGAGTTTTACAAACATTTTGTCTTTTCTCATAAAATATTAGTGACTTCTTGACTTTCTTCCTTTATCTGAGGCCAGAGTGTTTTCCACTCATGGGGTACAGTTTGAGAGATGGGTTTTACAAGTTCTTCCTATTCTTTTGGGAGGGAAACCTGGAAGACTTCCATTCTTAGATCAGGATGCCACATACGGTGCCACATACAGTGCCACATACCTTGTTAGATCAGGGCTATTTTTTCTTCTCAGCCTTGGCTTGGAGGAGGGGCAATGCTTAGAGTCAATGCCAAAAGTTTACCATTTTCTTAGCTGTCAGAGTTACCACATTGGCTCAAGCCTTGTTTTGTGTCTATTCTATCTTCTTTATAACTGGATGCTCATTTTGAAATGTATTCTATGGGGCAGTTTTCATATGCCTTTGGTCTTAAACCTGAAAATCAGCACAGGATTTGGGTTAAGCATAGAAAGTTGCCCCTCCTGCCTTTGAAGATAGTTGTTGTCTCTGTAGGGAAGTTGCCTGGAAGGGTAGAGCCACCTGTTGGAGAAAATCAGAAGGGTCTTTAACTGGACACCTGCTGGCTTGTACTTTTACCTCTAGTCAGTGTCCAGAGTATCATCTCTATCTTGTTTTTGGTCACCAATTGCAAACTGAGTAAGAAAGAATATTTACATCTCACTGACTTCCTTTTTATGGTGAAATTCTTATTTTTCTGCTTTGCCTATTTTTTCTTGCCCTAAAAATGTTTACAGAATGGGAGAGAGGGAGAGGAGGAGAGGGAGAGGTGGAGGGAAAGGTGAAGGGGAAAGGAGGGAGAAGAAGGCAGGAGGAGCAGGAGGAGGAGAAGAGAGAATATATCACACAACATATAATGTGCAATTTTTGTTTGGTAGCCAACTCAGCCCACCCTGGGGGCAGGGCTGGCATGGCATGTGGTGTCAGGGATCAAACCACAGTCCCTGCCCTTGCCTAAGCTTGCCTAAACAGGCGCTTCAGACCTCTGAGCTATCTCCAGGTGCTTTAGATCACTGAGCTATCTCGCTGGCCCCTATGCAAATTAGTTTTAAAACCCAGCATTTTTAATGTTTTTAAAACAAAACCTAGAAGAGTCAACCAAAATGAAATGCTCCCGTTGAAATGCAGGTAAAGGTGTTTTTCTTTCCAAAATGATTTTCTGAAGAAATTTTTGCCAATTGGGAACATCCATCAAAGTAAACTTGCTTTGGAAGATTCTGTCAGACCAACATCGCCAGTTGAAAAGTTACCTGTTTTATTTCCAAATGCTATTAATTGAATAAGACTGACTTTTCTCTGCTTATACACACGGCTCACCTTTTCTGCTTGTATACAGTGTTCATATATGCTGTTCACTGAGTAAGTGTCGTATTAGATCACTCTGCTGTATCCTTCACTGTGTAGAGAGTGCTGCTTGTGAAATATGCCTTGAAGTGGGGTTAAATGAGGAGCTATATAGAAAGCACCTGGGA
Organism: Octodon degus; assembly: GCF_000260255.1. NCBI lineage: Eukaryota > Metazoa > Chordata > Mammalia > Rodentia > Octodontidae > Octodon > Octodon degus. The sequence goes on from NW_004524636.1 coordinate 6,944,348, forward strand.
AGCCCAGAATAGATATTATCAGTGCACTTGCTGCTGCAGTTTCTGTTGTACCATCCAGTGGAGGCGTTCTCTTGTGGGTTTGTATGGTCCATTTTCCTTGAAGTCATTAGTGCCGTAAGTGAGATTTTTGCATACTAACGTCCAGATCTCATTGGCTTTACCAATGAGAATTAAATTTTTGTCTAGATCACACCTTGCTTGTTAAGGTGTGATCACCTAAGTGATGCGAGGGGCTCCCCTGAAAGCACGCCTCAGGTGCGTCTTCCATGTGCCTACACCAACAGCCTTCTTCTTGGTTATTGGGCCCCGGGGAAGTAAGGAAGCTGCATTTACAGTAAACAGCTTGGGCCTTCGTGCAACACTGACCTGGAGTGAAGGATCTCAGTAGTCATAGTTCTGATTTAGTATGATCCCCACCGCTGTGTGCCTCATAATTCAATACTTTATATTTCTCCAAAAGTTTGATCCTCTTTGAAACACACAGCAGTTTAATTGATGATTGGTTTTGACTTTTGTAACTTGTTGTATTTTAGACCATCTGCGTTGCTCAGGGATATTCTTCAGATCTGCATTTCTAGCACAGTTTGAAAGTCTGTTAGATATGCAGAATCTTAGGGTCTAACTCATATCTACTGAATCAGAGTTTTTGTTTCATCATACTTTTCCCCAAATTCATGCTAGTGTTTAATACTATAGTACCACTGTAGCGGAGACATTCTTTGATAGAAGACTGTAACACTGAACAACTTATAAGAGAAGCTTTCATACATGTGAAACGGATGCTTTCAACACATGACAATCAACTGCAGTTCAAAATCATAGTCAAATACCATTGTTCTCCTAAGAGGTGGGTAAAACTGAGGGGAAACCACAACATCTTTACGGGCTTTCCAGCAACAGATATTGGCTTGGAGTTGCAGGATGATGGGAATAACCCTTGACAGCATTAGATCTTATCTCAAGTCTCTCCTCTAACTCAGCAATCCTACTTGTAGAAATTACCCTACAGATTTGCTTGCAAAATAGTTTGTGCAAAGGTATTCATCACAGAATTATTTGTAGATGTTGGTCACCGAAAGGCCAGTTCTATGCCCTTTGGAAATGGATTCTCCCATGGAAGAACGAATGGATCCAAAAATGATCTTACTGGCATTACTTGCAATATTCCCAGCTGGAAATAACCCAAACATCCAGTGACAGTAAAACAAACATATCTATATTTAATAAAAGCAAACATACAGAAAAGGCAAGGATTGGAAAGAACTGGAGAAGTTAGAATACTTGAACATTGATAGTGGAAATACAGAATGATGTAGCTGCTGGGGAGCACAGTTTGGCCTGTATTCATCAAAAATTTCAACGTAGAATTTACAATATGGTCTGACAGTTGCATGCATAGACAAATATGCAGAACAACTGAGTGCAAACTTGAACAGGTAATTGTGTGCTTCCAGAGCACCTAGTAGTATTACTTACAATAAATAAAATGTGAAAACAATTCACATGCATCCACAGATGAATGGAGAAGATATCTATCTGTCTGTCTGTCTGTCTGTCTGTCTGTCTGTCTGTCTATCTATCTATCTATCTATCTATCTATCTATCTATCTATCTATCGATAGCTATAAATGTCTGATTTAGAAAGAATGAAGTTCTAGCACAGGATCTCAGAATAAATCTTGAGGGGATTTCACTGACCTTATCAGACCCAAAAGCTACAACTCTTGTTGCATAGATCTTGTTTTATCTTGGTGTTAACCATCCAGCAGAAAAGTATAAAAATGAGGTATAAGAAGTAAAGCCATGTTGTTATGTTGAACTGTAGGGGACTCAGGTCAGCAACTTCTGACATTGCCGGTCAAGTGGAAGACTCAATACTATTATGGACTACTGGACTATTTTGGAATATTTTGGTGAATTCAGACACCTATAATATTTAAATGATGGACTAAACAAAAAAAAGGGGATACAGATGAATGTCCATTTTGTATCTGTGTATTCAAAATGGTTAGATTAAATATATAGTTGCATTCTCTTAATGAATAGAGGTATTTGTTCTAATAGTGTTTGTAGATAGGATATCATGTCTGCATCTTATACAGCAATTAGCCACAAGGAAGAATGTATGCAATGTGTTAATTATTGAAACTGTCTTACCAATTTGTTTGAAACTGTCTCATTGCTATTTGTTTCTCAATAAAATTATGGGGAAAAAAGAATGAGTAGAAAGAAAAAAAGGAAGAATGAAGTTCTTTTGGTATTTGTTAGAATATTGATGGACTTGGAAAACATTATACTGAGATAGGGCAGTGAGGATAAATATCATATGATTCTATTTCTATGAGTTACTAGTGATATTCATATTTATAAACATAAAAGAGAATAGGGGACATGAAGGGCCAAGGAAAAGGAGAGTGGAGTATCATTGGTTAGCAGGTAAAGATTTTATTTTTGGGATGATGAAAATATTTTACAAATGGATAGCGGTTCTGGGAGCACAAAGTTGTAAATGTGCTTAATACCACTGAATTGCCTATTTAACATGGCTAACATGCTAATTTTATGTTACTCATACTTTACCATGATTACTGGACTCTTTTAGAA
>NW_004524636.1:6947506-6961485 GCF_000260255.1 Octodon degus
GTCCGCATCTTGTACAGCAATTAACCACTAGGAAGAATGTATGTAATGTGTTCATTATTGAAACTGTCCTACCAATTTGATTTGAAGCTGTCTCATTGCTATTTGTTTCTCAATAAAATTATGGAAAAAAAAAACCCAAATCATAGTATATTCATGTACAATAATATCACAAACATACTTTGGTATTTGTCTCCTTGGAAGCTCATCCAATTTGACACTCAACACATTTTGATGTGCAAATTTTGCCTCAATACTCATTTGTTGGTAGCAAATGCACAAGCTATAGCCACGCAACTCGCTATCATTTCTAGCCAAAATAGTCTGTTTGGTATTTGTTGTACCTCTTGGAATCCATTAACAATGAATACCAGTTACTGTTATGTACAGTGATGAAAATAAATATACCTGTCACAAGTACCCTGCGCATAATAAATCTCTCAACTATAAGGTTGAGCGAAGAAAGGAGTGTACAAAACAACTATTAAATGTAGGCAAGTTCACTTATATAAAGGACAAGTAGATCGAACTGAACAAAAATGTATACAACTGAAGTAAGTGGCTAATGTAAAAAAGAAAAGCAAGGAAGGAATTTCAATGCAAGGTAGGTGGGCTGGCACATTTTTTTATTGTTATGAAAAGGCTATGAACATTTTAAAGAACAGAGGTTGACTTGGCTCACAGTTCTGGTGGGAGGAAGGCCGGAACAGGATGGTGGTAGGTTCTGCCAGGACAGCATGGCAGGACGACACAAGCAGAGCCAGCCCTTACAGGAAGGGTTGAGAACCAAAGAGCCACACCCGACTTTGTATCCACGGTGAGACAGAAGTACTCTGGAAGCAACACGAGCCTCTTCTTGGGGAGTTGCCTCCGATGATGGTGGACCAGTCTTCCTACCTAGGGTCCCTTGAGGACACGCTCAACCCATGTTCCAAGAACAGCAGGTTTATGGATATCTGTAGTGAACAGTGGGTAAAGACCAAGAGACCACCAGGAGGTTCTTCCAAGGTGCTGCCAGTGTTTAGTCTTTTCATCTGGGTATGACTCGTTTTATAATGGTGTACTTTTTTTTTTTTTTTTTGCAGAACCGGGGTTTGAACTCAGGCCCTTGTGCTTGCCAGGGAAACGCTTATTCTACTGAGCCATCTCCCTGGCCCCTATAATGATGTACTTATGATGCATCATATAATACAATATATACACAACAATTTAAATGTTTAAAATAAATATTAAAAATGGTCATGGGGTGGGAATGGTAGTGGGATAACTAGATATGGTGGGTCTGACTCAATTTTATGTCATGTTTTATTATTTTAAGTTTTATCACATTTAATTTCTCAAATCAAATTGCTAAACCGGGAAAATATCAAATGATCTGGATTTGATAAATGCAACTTCAGTCTGTGTAGTTTCCACAAAGTACAAAGATTTGCTTTGTATAAATCTAAACGTGATTCTGCTATAAAATGGAAGCATTGATTTTGATTTATCTTCAGAGCCTAACGTTCTATATTGTTGCATTTTGAAACCCTGCTTTTTAGTTTAGGTCATTAAATATTGAACGCTTAATTATTGCAAATAAAAAGGAAAAATATCAAAGAAATGGATTTAGTTGTTTTTTTCTTCCAACTTGAAACTGTTTGGCCAAGGCCTGCGCTGGGATGGTAGTTCTCCCCAAAGGGCCTCCCAGGAGCCCATGTTAAGTTTCTCGTTTGGCTAACACATTAAATTCGGGCATAAAACCATTTCCCCTGCAAGGATCAGGAAGTTCGAGTGGACAAGAGTGAAGTTCCACTGTAGCCCACAGACAGCTGCTTCTTGCCTGGCATGGGTACCGTCTTCAGATGTCTTCTTTATAGCCACACAAATGTGTGTTAGACTTCTGAAAGATGAAGTCTTATTTGTAGGTAAGGTGACCCTGCCTATTGGAATAAACAATGTTACCATGTTTCTTTCAAAACGATGCATGCAGCACCCAGAGAACTGTCAAGTCAGAGCTCTTCAACGTGGCAACCAGGCATTTTCGTCTTGGAGAAAACTTACATTTTAGGGAGGCCACAGTTTCTATTTGGGTAGCTGCTCGTCACTTAAAATTACTGTGCGTGTGTGTGTCAAAGTCATGTAAGTAAATCGAGAACTTTTAAAAGGAGTTTTCTGTTTCTTTCTTCTTGTGCTATTGTTTGATTAAATTATTATTAAAAATTCTTTTGAAAGTAGGCACTGTGAACTCCACTTGTTAAATTATTATGCAGCAAAGATCAGGTTTCTTAAAGTGCAGAAAAGAATTGAAGGTGTTTTTTTTTTATCAGATCTCTAGGAACTTTCTGACTCATTGTACTAAGAAATCTTTATACACCAAATAACAAGGGTCTATACATCTAGGCCAGCCCCAGCTCCTTCTCTCTTGCCCGGAGAAAGTTTGTGACTAAGAGCTAAACAAAACTTTGAAGTATAGGTAAAATTTATAGGAAGAGTTTACAATGTTATTTTCTTGTTAGGGTTGTAATTTAAGCATTGCCTTTGATTTTTTCTAATTTTCCTTCTACATTAACAGCAATACAGCGAGCTTCTCTTAGTTCCTTGAAAAGAATGTTTTGTGCTAATATTGTTTAGACAAGATATCATGCCTGTACCTTTTTTTCAAAGAGAATAAAAATTTGTAAAAAAAAATTAAAAACAGTAAAGAATTTCAAAACAAAATGATAGAAAATCAATAGTGGTTGTTGTATTACACATTGTTACCTTCAAAGTAGCTGTGCTCTGATTGACTACTACAAAGACAACCTGATATGTATTAGCTATAATAATTGTCTTACTAAACTGTTCTGAAACTTGGTTTGTTTTTTTGTCTTAAAAACATAATAACTGATATCGTTGACATTCAAAAATATGCACAGTACTTCTATTTACTCTGCTTTATTTTTAACCTTAACATTCAATAAGAAGATGGCATGCATTTGCTAGAATACTAACAGGCATTATTCTAAATTCTTAGGTACCAAGTAACTCAGAAATATAGGAACATTTGATTTCTGATTTTCTGTACTTTTTTCAGTCTAGTTTTGTACAGTTGAGTGTACTTTTCAGCTACTTAGTATTTTCATCCAAAGGAAATCTGTGGAGAAGGAATAAGTTATAAAAATAACAATATCAGGACACCAAGAAATGGGAAAACTATCAATCAAAGGAGCTGTAGTTTGTGTTTTAATCATGTTTTAAAAATTTTAGGACCGGGGAGATGGCTCAGCAGAATAAGCACTTCCCTGGCAAGCGCAAGGGCCTGAGTTCAATCCCCAGTTCTGCCAAAAAGAAAATAATAATAATAATAAATAAAATTTAAAAAAATAAAAAATTTAAATCAGGGACTGCCAGGTAGCTCAGCAAATTAAAGTGCCTGCTAGGCAGATGCGGTGGCCAGGGGTTCAATCCCCAGCCTGCAGTGCTGGTCCTGCCCCCAGGGTGCACTGAGACCGGCATTTGAGACTGGGTGTGGTGGCGGGTGCCTGTAATCCCAGTGCTTGGGTGGCTGAAAAACAGGAGTATCACTATGAGTCTGATCTGTGTAGTGACACCCTGTAGATCCTGTACTAAATACAAAACAAAAGCAAAAACAAAAAAATTTAAATCAGCCTTGTTGATATGTGTGTGTGTGTGTGTGTGTGTGTGTCTACCATCATACTTATATAAACATACTTTATATATATCCACATATAACGGTGTCTGTCATGTTAGAATGCTCAGATTATCCCCCTCATACGTCATGCCTTGCGATTACTACATCAGCTGGTGAGCATCTCCTGCGGCTGCATGGAGTCAGTCCTAGAACGTGCTGTCTACTGTTCTCTGCGTGTGCCCCCAGCACAGTGAGGAAGGCTGCTGTGGGATCCGCTTTTCACCACACATTAGTGTTCTGTTGCCTGTGGCTGTTTGTTTTTAGTACAAAAGAGAGGAGCACAAGGGCGAGACAGGGTGATCTAAAGTGTATAAATCAGACTCCCTCCCCTTATGGTCTTAATTTTGACTTTATGCCTCCCTGAGGGGACGGGGTTATGAGGCCTCGCTACTAAACCTGGGTGAGGTCAGCCGGCCTCGCTGAGGGAAGGGTGGGTCTTTGCTTCTGAGATGTTAAATCATCTCCTATTTTAAATTTGCATTTGCAGCAATGGAAGCATCTATCTTCCATTCCTTTTAAATTTTTTGTGGAGGATGCTGCTTCCAATCACGTTTTGTTCAGATTTTTGGTCAGTGTTGAAATTATCTTCATTTTGCGTTGACAGTGGCCTGCTTGAGGGAACAAATAAATTTTCTTGCCTCACATCCTCTTGTTTAACAATACCAGGACCACAAGAATTGGGAAAACTGTCAATCAAAGGAGCTGTAGTTTGCATTTTAATCATGCACATCCAAGTCATTTCTTGTCCTAATTACTTTCAATGAAGCCACGGCATTCCTCTTTTCATGACATGTTCTCTCACAGAGTTCTAAGGGGTCGCGATGGAACTGGTGGAAGGCACTAGTTAGGAAAGTGCATCTAGCCCCCGTATCAAAAGTCCAAGAGTCTTATGCTTCCTGATTGCTTTCCCTCCCATTTTACATGGAGATAAGCAGCTCCATGGAGTCAAGAATGTGGATGCCTTCCTCGCCTCTCTGCCATTCTCAAACATTGCCTGGACTTCATGACCTGCGATGTTGCGGACTGCTATTGACTGCAGCCTTCACAGTCACCTTCCAGTAAGAAGAATAAAAGAGAAATAGATTCTCTGGACATTCCCAGAAGTTGCACCTCTCCTTAAATCCCATTAGTCTGTATTTAGTCCCACAAAAATGAACTGTGATATCATGTCTTCATTCTTGGTACTCATGTGCCAAGCCAAGGTTGTTGCTTCTGGTACCACCGGAAGAAAGGCATGAAGAAGAAAATGAGTATCATCTATAAACTCACTACTAAAATAGTTACTGTTAACTTTGAGATGTTTCCATTTATTACTTTAATGCATTAAATATTTATAAGCAGCATTCCATTGTATATTAGAGTATTTTTATTTAATTTATGGAGATATCCAGAACACATCTTGCAATGTTTATCATCCTTTAAAACACTATTTTAATGACTTCATAGTGTTATACTCCCTCTCACTCCCTCCCCCCCCCTCTCTCTCTATATATATATATATAAATATATATATATATATATTCAACCAAAATCATACTTTTGAGTATTTAGATTTTTTCTGTTTAGAAACATTGGTGATTACAAATATTTTAGGGGCTGCCTAATATACTTAGAGGTACCACTCATATTTCTAAATGTTAATATATTCTGTAAAATTGTCACTCAGAAAAATGGCCCAGAGTTCTGTCCACGAGCTCTCATCCCTCCAAATCTTTTCTGTTGCTCCATCCTGTAAGTTTATGGAGATGTCTTCATTGGATAGTTACCACACAGTTTATTAGTGTTTTAATTTATATTTCTTTGACTTTGAACAACATAAATCCCTAAAGCAATCTTAGTAATTTGTTCATTGGTTCAAATTTCCTCCATAGGACCTCTATTGATTTTTCTACTTACAAATTTATGAAAACTTTTTCTATGATAAGGATGTAATTTATCTTTAAACCAGTCCTGTCATTTTTTCCAGCTTGGAGTTAAATTTCTGTTTCAGTAAGTATTTATATTCTTGGACATTTGACTTCTTTAGAACAACATCTGTTTTATATTTAGGGAGCAATCAATAAATGATTGTTAATGAGATGGAAAAGTGGGCAATTAGATTTATTCCCACATTTTATTGTCCTTAATGCTTATAGCTAGTCTTGGCTTCTTCCAATCAATTCCCATTTTGGAGCTTTTAGTTTTAATATGGTTATTCATTGACTAGAGAATATATTTTGGTAATGAGTTGGAGAGGGTGTGTATTATATCTGACTTCTCATGTGTATCCAAATATCTCAATTACTCTGCAGAATGAAGCAGAAGGATCTCAAGATTGAGGCCAGCCTTCCGCAACGTAGTGAGATCCTGTCTCAAAATTAAAAAATAAAAACTCAAAGGACCAATAGATTTAGCTCAGTGTTTCCTGTGTCCCTGAATTTATAGATATGCAGGTATTTCTGTTGTCTTTACTTACAGATTTACTGTACATATTGTATAGAATTCTTCATTACCGACATTTTCCAAGACTCTTCCTGTCTTCTGTTATGTGATACGTGGTATGAGAACAGCTTGATTCATTTTTATTTCTTTGTAAGAATTTGCTACTGTCTTCCTTTTATCTTGCCAGAAGCTCTTAGGGCTATTTTACCTTGTCTTGAAATGTGAAAAAAAAAAAAAAATCAACTCAGTACAATATGCATGGACACTATGATATTTCATAGTTTTTCTTTGAATCTTGCAGAAGCATTTTAAATGGTCAGATTTAGAAATGCTTCCTTTTGTGCTGGCCTTCATTCTTGTTTCTCTTGGGGTTGTCCTCTTCCTCAGGAGAATCTGCTCCTGCTATGACAGTAAGGTTTGCTTTCCATTTCTCTTGTGCGCGTTCTCATTGCTCTCTGTCTTTTTTGCTTCTTCATTCTGGAGTTTCAAAGGTTTGCACTGCAGCCAGAGGTTTGATTTTTTCCACTCTGAAAATAATGTACCTGTTTCCAAATAAATGTGCTACAATATTTTTCTTTTTCACCATTGCCTTCTTAGCCTCCCCCGCTTTCATGCCGTTTGTGTGTCTTAGCGCCTGTTCTAGGCCGTTTTCTGTCTTATCTTTTCACTGTTTATAAGTTCTTATTTCAAGGAATTTATTGAACTTATAAACAGTTGTTTTACTTGTATATACTCTAGTAAATATTTCCCCCAAATGTCTACTTTTTATTTTGTTATATATAGTGGATATAATCCTGTATCTTTAAGGTTCAAGGCTATAAAACCTTCCATTCTTCATATTGTTATTTTTTTAATCCTTGAACATAGAGATATCTAAAAACATGGGCATGATATTGTGTCATTAATATAGTCTCACATGCTCCTCCCCCATTTCTAACCTGGCAGAATGGAACTTCCATTCACAGGCTCATAGCGCTGGGTCAGTGACCCAGATGCTTGATTCAGTGAATATTTCGCTTGATTGAATTTTCTGTTTGGACCGGCCTCTGTAGCAGGTGCGTCGTGTCACATGTCTGTCCTGCCTTGAGCAGCTACTTGCTGCACCATGGGAAGAAGGCAGCACCACAGGAAGATGATGGGAAATTTGCTCAGTGGCTGTTTTATACGCCAGGGCCTCTTCACAAGGGCAGCCAACTTCCAAGCCAGCCTCACCTGGCTCGTTTTTCCTAATTGTGTTGGGTCTATTTCTCAAGATAGACTTTCAGTCTGTTACTGGATGCTTCCCTTCCAAACTTTCCTCTCTCACTAATACTGAGTGAAGTTTTAAGTTAGAAGCTTTTGTATTGTTACCTGCATGCTGTAGTCCATCACTCAGTGTGGAACGGATCCAAGAGGCCGAGCAGGAGGACAAGATACATCTTCTCAGGCCATCATCTTCTGTGACAATGTCGCCATTGTATTAATTAATTTAGAATTAGATACCAGATACTGTTTGCATTCTTGATCTCTCCTATCATAGAATGATTATCTTTCTATGTTATTCGACGTTGTGGCAAGATAGTGTTAATGATTTCCTACTGATTCATCCTGAAAGTACCACACGTATGTAGGTAACTCCCACCTGTTCTTGAGAAGTAATGACTTGCTGAGCGTGGCCTGAGGGAAGGTTCCTCCATGCCCTCCCATGAGCTCGTGGCAGACAACTCTTCCCGAAGCTGGAAGATGCGGCACTGGTGGCCAGGCAGTGTCACCCTGCCAGGACGGGGCAGTGCGAGGTGTGGCTCTTGACAGTTCCTGCCATGTTCACTATATGTGTGAGCTCTTTCCTCAGTTTCCTTTTGTCCATTAAGTGGTAATTAATTGGACAAATGGGCTTCATCCGTTACATGTTAGAACTCTTGAATCTGAAATTTCCTTCGGGAAATCCCAGAGATGCATTTGCCATTTATTGAGAGAATTTTCTAAAGGAAATATCCTGTTATCAGTTTTTATTTTTTTTAATATTTATTTATTTTTTTATACAGGGTCTCTCTATGCAGTTTAGATTTGTAGTGTTCCTCCTGTCTCAGCCTCCTCAGCGCTGGGATTACAGGCTTGCACCACCACACTCTGTTCTGGGGCTCGCATGGCACGTGGTACAGGGATCAAACCCACGTCCTTGTGCTTGCCAGACAGGCGCCTATGTGGCAAACTACCTCCCCAGCCCTATCAGTTATATTTAGAATAGTACACTTCCTCAGTTTCCTATTCTCCTTGTAAGTATACATGAAGGTTTCTGCCTGAGAAGCTAGAAGATCCTACACAGTACTGTTGAGATTACCAGGGAGCTTTTTGTGTATATAGTACTTCTTCCATTTGTTCTGTGTATCAACAGACCACCCAAGTCATCCTAAAGCTGGTATAATACTTGGTTCTGTAGCTCTCACATCTTGATTATTTTAATATTTTACTTTTAATCCAACAGGAGTTTATTTTGAATTTGTATGATAAATGAGATTCCCATAAATGTGTTTGCCTTCAGAAACCAAGCCAATTTTTTAGTGCTACTAAATAGTTCTTACCTATTCAGAAGTGGCTTTCTTTGCTCTATTTCTTATTGGATTATATTTCATCACAAACCACATATGATTAATATATATGTTATATTTATTAATGCATACTAAAATTTATAAGATATACCTCATGTATTATGTGTATAAATATAAATCATATAAAATATACATTGTGAATTCTAAAATGTATGTCTAAGCATTTGCACAGCTATTTAACACAGTATTTAAAGCAGAAGGGATATTTAGTCATTTAAAAAGTGTCATTTAGGCTGTAGAAGAGCTAAGCTGTCATCAGTGCATCGATGACAATACTACAACTCAAGTTCCCCATCTCGTGTCCGGGAGGTCTGCAAAGGCCTGTAGCGGAGGGATGGAGAGCCGGAAGTGTGAAGTCCAGAAGTCCATGGCACTTGCAGGGTTGCACAGCAGAAGCAGTTATTCTGTGTTGGTCCCCTGGGAGGCTGCCGACAAGGCAGGTGAGCTCTTTGCAAGCCACCAGAATCCTCACATCCAGCTGATGGTGCACAAAGAAGCAGCGTGGACCCTTTCGGCTTGTTGGTCACCTCCATGTCACTTACACCGATGAGTCATTACTCAAAGAATTGGGGGTGTTTGTATGATGAGGACAGTCTCTGTCAGGTCAGTGCTTCAGAAACTAAAGGTACAATGGGAGAGCAACACCCCCCTAAAGGAGCGAAGGGGAAGCCTGTGTCACTCACAGTCCCTTAAGAAAGGCTTCAGGTGTCCTCACTGAGAAGACCACGACACGTGCTTTGAGCTGGCATGGTTTATCAAATGCCCAGCAACCTTGAGGACTTCTCTGTTCAGAACGTAACTGTGGCCTGTATGTTTCCCCGAGACTTGAAGCAGTTGCCAGAGACCGGGTAGCAAAAGATCTTCATAGCCAGTACATTGGGACTTCTTGGCAGAACTTCAAGTCTATGTTTTAGATTCATCCTCTCATTTTACTTTGCCAAACAGAGTCCAGTGCAAACTGAGAAATGGCCTTTTTCCATACTTGTCTTCCTAGTCTCCTTTAAACTGTACTTGTTTTTGGCAGTGCTGGGACTCAGACTCAGGCCTCCATGCCTGCCAGGCAAGTGCTCTATGACTGAGCTGCATCCTCAGCCCCATCTTTTCTTTTCTTAGGGGTCTCAAAACTGTAAAGAAATGAGAAGTGGCTGTTCCTCTCGGGATCTGGAGCTCTTGCTCTGTGGCCCTGATAGAGAATATCATTTTTAAAAAAGAAATATTCCTGTCTTAACCATTTTCCACAGGAGAAGAGTGAGAAGAAAGATTCTCGTACAGGCTGGCCAAATAACTCAGTGGATTAAAGCACCTGCTGAGGCGGATGCTGTGGCTGGGTTCTATCTACAGTGTGCCCTGCTGGCTCCACCCCTGGGGGCACATTGAGAAGGCAGTTGAGATTGGGTGTGGTGGTGCTCTTCGAGAAAAGAGGGTAAGCCAAGCATCCAGGTTAGGGATAGCTCTTTCTAAAGATGGGCAAGAGAGGTCCGGTCTCAGTCTGGTCCCCCAGGAGAATGAACTGTAACCTGAGCTGTCCTGCAAGAGGCCTGGGCTCTGATTCTCTTCCAGTCACTGCCAACTGCTGCTTCCCTCTCCTTGGGGGTGTGTGGATAACTTTCCAGTCCTCTCCAGCCAAGGCAGTAGTCCGCCGGACCAGAGCCAAGTGGCAAGACCTTAGCATGCAGTAGCTTTGGCATCTGCAGGCTGGGCGCACCCCGTGCTCAGAGGAGAGTCCTGAGTGCAGCTCTGAGTACCAACCAGCACTACTGCCTTCCCTCCCCAGGCTGCCCTGCCCTTGTCCTGTCTACCTTAAGAAATGCTCAGCACACAGTGCCCAAGCCCTGAACGTATGGGAAACTAGGTGGAGCCTGGAAGAGGTGGAACCAGTGGCGTCTGCCTGGTGGCTCATTTTGTGGACACTTAGTGCTCTTCCAGGGCACTCCCACTGTTGGCTTCTTGCTGCGGGCCCCTTCTTCAGCTTCTCCCTACTTCACTCCTGCCAGCTGACCTGGGCTGGTTTCCTCGTTGGGAACACAGCCTCAGGTCTGTGCCTCACTTTCCTTACTGAGGGGTACTCTGCAAGGGCTTGGTGAGGGTGTGGCTGTGCAACCCAGCTCCTTCTCCAAGTGGGGAACAGCTTCCTGCAAACTGAGCAGGAGAGCTGCCCCGATGATGGCTCCTCAGCTCCAGCAAGCCCCTTGTTCATATCCCTGCGCTCCGGGCCCTGGTTCTGGAACATTGACTCTGTGACACTAACACGTCTTTGAGAAAGGTGTGGGTAAGGTCACAATAGAAGCAGATGTGCCACCAGTGCAGTGTTGGCTGTGGCCAGGGAGGAAAGAGCAGTTTACTGTGGAGGGACCCAGATGATTCTTACTCTTCTGGGGAAGCGTCATGTTAGTTGAGGTAATAATAGCAAACATGGGTTGGCTGTACCCAGCCTGTCAGCTTTCCTTCAAGCCTTAGACCCCAGTTACATCTGTGCCTCTGTGACTCTTCACAGAGGCCTTCCCGTGGGCTCTTCTCAAGTGCAGACTGTTCCGGTGGGGTGGGGGTGGCATTTCTACTCAGGGCCCTCAGGAGAGCTGAGACCTGTGCTCCCCAAACCACACTTACTAGCAAGGGGTTCAGAGTAGTTCTACAAAGCTGATTCTAGTGTTATTTCCATTTTTCCAGTAGATGAGGAAAGAGAGGTAAGAATGGGTAGACGGGAGGTTCTTGCTGACATGACAGCAAGAGATGGAAGCAGGATTTGATCCCAGGGAGCCCAGCCTCCAAGATGTGTCTAGAAATGCTCTGAAGAAAGGTCTTTTCAGCTCTGCACAGTGTTGACCAGGCTCTTGAAAGAGTCAGTGTGTTGCTGCAATAGATTTTAATGTGTGTTAAGCCTGGACACAGTCCCAGGGCACGCAGAGAGAGCCGCTGAGTGAGAGTGACTCAAAGAGAACCCGTTCCTCTCTCAATTTCTCCTGCAGCCTCCCCTGACTCAGAACCATTTGGCTGCAATGTTCCCCAGTGACTTAAAATTAACAAATGAGTGTTAGGTCCTCTGAGAGGTGAGTGACAGAAGTTATAATTTCTCAGAGATCACTTGATTTGTCTTTAGCAATATTTCAACATGGAATGGAAAGCAGCAGGCAACTGGAGATTTATAATCTGATTCATCCTAATTGATTTCTTGGCTTCCTTGAGTCCAATTAATTTTTCCTGGGCACCCTGAAATGGTGCAGAAGGCTTCTTAAAAGCTGTTCAAAGGTGGCTATATCACAGTTTATGAAAAATTGAAACTTAGTAGGTAAATAGAAATTGATTTTGCTGTAGGAACCCAGACAGAAAGGGGGAAAATGGACTCTGGAACTCAGCAGAAAAGAAGAGATCACTCTGTCTGGGTTTGGGTTCCCCCAGGGGAGCCCTTAAGAGGAGGATTTGTTTTCACAAGGTAGAGCTAGACAGCCCTTGGGGGAATGAAGATGGGGGGGCACTGGCAGGGTCATCAGGAGAGTGGCCCCTGGGGGCAGCTGGGCTCTGTCTCAGGAGCTCTCTGGACAGCACTGTGGGACTTGTGCTTTCAGGTTATTGCAGCCAAAGAACAAGTGAGGTGTGCCGTGCACTGCCAAGCCCATCAGTTATTCTAGAGTGCCAAGGTGTGCCATTGCAGGCAGTGTGCTGTCAGTCCCTGCGCAAGGAGATGGCCTGCTGGGTCTTCACGGGAACAGTCACCATCAAGGGGCTGTGGCCAGGTCACCTATGGAATCTCTTAGGTCTTTTAAACTGAGTTCTTTTAAACTTCTTTTGTGTATCAGGGATCCCTTAATGGCCAAGCCCATTCCAAGCCCGCTGCCCCTTACTGGGAGACATGGATTCATCTTACATTGCATAATCCAATCCTGCACCCCTGCCTAGGAGGATAGACATGAAACTACTGCTATCAATTTTATACGCTATACTTATGAAAACTATTGACAAGATTACTGGTGGACTATAAAGTGTTTCAGGATTTTATTTCATTGTTGGCTCATTCAAAATGTCCAACACAACTTAACCTGGAGAGAATCCTCAGCAATGGTGACGTTGATTTGGTAAAGGCAAAAAAAAAAAAAAAAAAAAAGAAAAAAAAAATGCCCAGCAAACTGAAAATGAACAGAAAATTGTCTGACCATGATTTTTAGCAGACTTAAAATTTAATCTTGAAAATGAAGTGTTTGAATTGAGCACCATCAGAGGTGAGGAGAAAAGAACCCCGTGCATCCTGGGCCTGTGAAGAGTAAGTCAGCCTCTTCCCAGTCCTGCTGTCTGCTACAGATGTCCTCGCTTAGGTCCCCTGAATGGCACTGCTCGGGCAATCCCTGGGCCCTGCTGCTGCTTGCTCACCTGTGTCCTTATCCTTGCCAGTGGGAGGAAAAGCAAATCAAAGAAGCTGTTCTCACTGAGCCTGGACTCGAGGTTCATGAAAGGCTTGAACCCACCAGGAATCTTCTCATCTAGGCACCAGAACCGCTGTTGCCTTTAAGTATCTGTTTAGAAGTGAGGTGAATACCAGGACCAGGAAGAGGATTTTAGGCACTAGTCTTGACTTGGAAGTGTATGTCCGCGTCAGCTTTCTGCTATTGCACCACATACCTGACATACATCAACTTATATGGAGGGTAGAGTTATTTTGACTCATTGAATGTGCTGATTTCAGTCTGTGGTTGCTTGGCTTTGTGGCTTTGGAGCCTGTGGCTGGGCAGCACCCCGTGGAAGGGAACCTGGTGTAGAGAAGGCTGCTCACCCCACAGTGGCCAAGAGATAGTCCAGAAGTCAGGAGGGGGTCTGAGTCCCAATACTCCCTTCATGGCATTCTGCCAATAGCCTCACTTCTTATGAGGCCTTATCTGGTAAACATTGCACCATGTCCCAGTGGTGCCATTGGCTAGGGAACAAGCCCATAATGTATGTGCCTGTGAGGGACATTCAATACCCAGACTATAACAGTGGTCATCGCTGTGCCCTTCATTATGCACTCAATGACACGTTTCCATGTTGGCTTTATTGTCTTTAGCAAAGTACAGTTCTTCCCATATATTGACAGTATCT
This sequence comes from Octodon degus, assembly GCF_000260255.1. Classification (NCBI taxonomy): domain Eukaryota; kingdom Metazoa; phylum Chordata; class Mammalia; order Rodentia; family Octodontidae; genus Octodon; species Octodon degus. Next base: position 6,961,253 of record NW_004524636.1, read on the forward strand.
TAAGTACTTAGCAGATTAATCTCATCTAACCTTCACAGTTTTGCCAGGAAGTTGATGCTGTTCTTACCCCCACTTGATAGATGAGGAAATTGAAGGACTGAGAAGTTGTCACAATGGCATTTTCATAAAACGGTATTAAAATTCTTGATGTACATGGATGAACTAATTTCAACTCTTAGGCTCATGTTTCAGCTACTCTCTGCTTCTGCTCCGGCTGGCTTTAGGAATGTTTT
>NW_004524636.1:6962530-6966396 GCF_000260255.1 Octodon degus
AGTTCAGAAATGTGTGCATAATCTCTAGGTAATCTCTAGGGCAGCATGAGAGATTTTTGCCTATTATAATTTGTCAACCCCAGAACTTAGCACACATTAAATACTTAATAAAGATTTGATAAACTGGTGAATGGACTATGAATATAGTAGAGAATAACTTTTCATATTAAAGACTTACCTTTTGGGTGATTCTGTAGATCCAAAAAATATAATTTGTTTACCATATAGGAAGAGTTTCTTCCACAGTCACTTTCATTGACATCACCAAGGATCTCGCCAGAAATCTGTAAGGATTAAGAAACCATTATGCTCATGGTGGTGGGTATAAGCTTTTAAAAATTCTTCTTGAGGTTTAGCAGCCTGAAATTTATCATTGGTGACAAATGCCGTTAGTTATTTACCTTGAGGTATAAGGCTCACTTCTTTCATTTTCAAGAAAATATCTGCCACATACCAAAGTCTGAAAAGCCCTTGTAGGCCATCAGTCATTCTTTCCAGTGAAAATGGTACAAGGAGTGATGAATTCTGCTGAGAACTCGGGCCTACAGGTGAGTCCATGGACCACAGAAGCATTTTGTTTGTTCTTTCCAACTCTCCACTATATATATATATATAAATCATGTTCTCAAGAATCATGATTTAATAAATTTGATTGTTTTTCCTGCTTTAAGAATCTATTTGCCAGACATGATGATACACATCCATAATCCCAACACTCTGGGAGGCTAAAACAGGAAGTTTGATCCCACCCTGGCCAATTTAACGATTTAGCAAGACCCTGTCTCAAAATGAAAAATTCAGAGAAACGGTTAGACTGTAGCTTAGTGCAGAGGCCTTGGGTTCAATCCTCAATACTAGAAGAAAAATATATATTCTTAAAATGTATTCATTTTTAGCACAGAGTGTATGAGGATGACTTATCCAGTAACTTCCAGTTTGGAGATCTGGTGCTCTTGTCTTGATTTCTGCGGAGATGTTTGCAGTCTCTTTCATCACTGCCCTTGCGCAGCGTTTCTGTGTCTTTTCTCAGGCAAGTGCTTATTCTACTGAACTATCTCCCCAGCCCTCAAATGTCATCATGTGAAAAAAAGTAGTGACCTGATAGAGATGTTTGCAAAAATTCTGGCTCGTGGGACACTTCGTAAAGAATTCGGGAAATCCAGAGATCTGTGGACCATGCTGTGAGAATCCCTGAGTGGTGGAGCTGATGGAGCCCTGCTGTTGATGAAGGAACGCAGAAAGGGACAGGGCCCTGGCTGACTAGGTTTCCCAGCTCAAGACAGTGATTGGGTGGGTGTGGATGCCATTGCAGAGAAGGAGCAGACCCAGGCAAGAAGAGACTTGTGGTAGAACAGGATTAGTTCCACTGTGGCACCTGAGACCCCTAGATGTCCTATGTGCATTCCTCATTTTAGGGTACCTTATGAAATTGTTGATTTAAAGAACATTTATAGATCATCACTGTTTGCTAGGAACAATGTACATGTTTTAAATTCTTCTTTCTACAGCAGTCATTTTCATAGTAAATTTGTTTAGAAAATACTCTAAATTATGTATTTGAAAAAAATTGTTACCCTGATTCAATATAAGACATTAACAAGGTGTCCTAGTTTGCCAAAGATGATATTCTTTTTCCTGCCTCCCCAAAATTACATCCTTTTTCCTTGATCAAAACAATATACACAGTGATTCTGATCTTCTCAAATTAAGGAAATGCAAATATAATTTCATAGAATGATCTTGCATATCTAATAGGCTAATGAAAATTAGAACCTCTGACCAGCATTTGAGGATGTTGTTGGTTTATCAAGTGTTTTATACCCTCTTAAGTAGAAGACTAACTTGACATCACTACCTGGAAAATAATTTCACATCATTCTATGAAATTAGACATATTCTCTGTAATCCAGAAAATACAATTTTAGTGATACAGCTTACTAAAATTGTAGCCTGATAGTTACAAGAAAACCAGTATTAGTGTGTTTATAGTGGTCAAAAATGGAGAGAGGGCTAAGAAGCACTGTCAGCATGAATACTGTGAATGAAAAGAAACAAAGTCTTACAGAATGGATGAGTCAGCCTTTATTCAACTGGACAAAATATTCGTTTAAAAAAATTTTTGTGTATTTTGTACAGGATATCACTGTGCAGCTCAGACTCATGATGACCCTCCAGTTTTCAGCCTCCTCAGTGCTGGGATTATAGGTGTGCACCACGACGCCCGGACTCTGTCCACAGCTCAGCACACCCCAGGGGTGGGGCCAGCGCAGCATGTGGGACCGGGGATCAAACCCTGCTCCCTGTGCTTGCCAAGACAGGCCCTTTGTCCACTCAGCTATCTTGCTGGCCTTTGGACAAAAATATTCTTGTGCAAATATAAGAGGCTCAGTAAGCCCTTTATAAATTGTTAAAAAAAAAATGGAGAGGGTTGTAATGCAAATGCCCATGCAAGGGACAGTGGTGTGGCAGTACAGTGTAATACTATAATGCAGAAAATCTAAGTGAGATGGGGTTACATGACGGAGCATCACAAAATCTTAGAGATACAAGCTTAAATGAGAAAAAGAAACTCCAGAAAAACTTTATGTAGTTTACTAGATTACTTTGAAAGCAAACACAAATGTAAATACATGCTTTCTCTTGGTGTGGATGTATAGACAAAAGGAAGTGCTATAAGGGGAATATTTAATAAACAGAATAATACCATAGCCTTCTATATTTTAGGGAAGAAATAGATTAACAGGGTTTTTTATTATAAAGATTTAGATGTACATAATGTGTGTATGATACGCATAGTTTTGTGTGCTATGACTTTATAACAGTCGAGAAAATCATTTCTTATATATTGACTAAAATATTGTGATGGTTATGTATTATAAAAATATATGCAGAATAAAGAGGAGTGACTTTTTTATATGGCTTGATGTGTCCAATCTGGTAGGACAATGAATGAACTCACTTTTCTATAATTAAGTGAAATGACTGAGACACATATGTTCAAATATCACATTGTTTCTCTGATGGGAGAAAGCAGAAGGGTAAATAGAGACCAAAATGTATAATAGGTGCTGTGAAATAGAAAGAGAACTTTCAAATGGGAAGGGAAACTATGGAAAGGAGAGATGGAAAGGAAGGAGGGGAAAAGGAAAAGAAAGAGAACAGAATTAAAAATAGAAACAAAATTCTGGCAAATAAGGAGGGGAAGAGGGGTTGAAGGGAGTGGAGGGAAATGGGGGGAAGAAGAAGCAGCATATATAGAGTACAGGCACAATCCCAATGACGAATGTCATCACTATGCTTATCTAAAATGTACCAATAAAATTAATTTCAAAAAGTTTTTTGCAAAGTCAAAAACAATAGGAGAAATTGTTAAACCAATTTTTCCCACATCTATTGAGCAAATTTGCCAAACCAGATGATTTGGAGGATTTGATGGCTCTAACGTTAACCAGTTCAGTTGCAGAGGCAGCTCGTGCTTCTGGGACACCCCAAAGTTAGAACTTTTCTTTACACACCTCAGGCTGCCCATGGTGGCTCTGCAGCTGTCTTCATGCCACAGAATGAATATGTTAATTACACCGTAAATGCTATGGGTACCACTTGGATTACCATGAGAAAAAGAGAAAGGAGGAAAGTCAAGAGGCTCATGAACGTTCAAAGAAAGCAAAAAAAAAAAAAAAAAATAAAAGATGGGCCTGCAGGCTAAGCTCTACCACAAACAGCACCAAGTGGAGAAAATACAAATGAAGACTATCAAGATGCATGAAAAAGGGACCCAGTCCTAGCCCAGGTCCGGTGAGTGTGCGGAGAGTTTCCTGCTACCCCGCGCCGGCGGGACCAGTCCCAGCCCAGGCGCAGCGTGGGCC
>NW_004524636.1:6966496-7003751 GCF_000260255.1 Octodon degus
TATATGCAGTGTATTATTTGTTGAAACTGTCCTTCCGATTTGATTTGAAACTGTCTCATTGCTATATGTTTATCAATAAAACTGTAGAAAGAAAAAGATGCATGAAAAGAAAAAAAAAAAGAATGATGGAAAGACTCCACAAGGAGCAGTACCTGCCTACCTGCTGGACAGAGAAGGACAGTCTTGTGCAAAAGTACTTTCCAATATGATTAAACAGAAACTAAGAGAAAGGCAGGAAAATGGGAAGTTCCTCTGCCCAAAGTTTGTGCCCAAGGAGAAATAGAAGTATTAAAAGTTATTCCAGCTGGAAAGAGGAAAAAGAAGGCGTGGAAGAAGATGGTTACTAAAGCCTGCTTTGTTGGAGATGGCTTCACAAGAAAACCACATAGTACGAAAGGTTCATTAGGCTAATGGGCTTACATTTTAAGTAGGCCTATGCAACACATCCTGAACTGAAAGCCACCTTTTGCCTGCCAATACTTGGTGTGAAAAATAATCCTTCATCGTCACTGTATACAACTTTGGGTGTGATTACCAAAGGAACAGTGATTGAGGTGAACATGAGCGAGTTGGGCCTTGTGACACAAGGGGGCAAGGTTATCTGGGGTAAATATGCCCAGGCAACCAACAATCCTGAAAATAACAGATGCATCAATGGAGTCTTACTAGTTTGACAGATGTTTCATACAGTAAGTTCTTACACTTATTGAAAACAACAGACCAATCAGAAAAACCACAACTTGAATACTGCTGAACAACTCTCATGATAACATTCGTCAAGAAAACTATTTATTAAATTGTAAAAGCATTAAAATGGCCCAGTTTTACAAATTGGCCTGTTATTAGGAGTCTGCTAAGGGCTTATGTGTTAGCAAGATTGAACCATTTGAAAAAGTAAACATAAGTCTTTGCATCAAAGAGTGGGTACTCAGCAACACGGATCTCTCTTTCCTAAAAAGCCACCAGTATTTAAAGTCAGTGCAAATTTAATTTAGGGGTCTAGGGCTGCTGAAGCTATTCTACCGCATCATTTATCATTAGTCCTAAAAAAGTAAGTTTATTCTCAGTATAGTCTATTGATAATAGTTTAAGAATGGCATTGGAAGTTTATTTAGATAATTCCCGCTTAGTTGCACTGATGCCTTGAAAAGAAATTTTATTTGAAGTTAAATAATATAAGAAGGTTATATGTTTGGTATGCATCTCAAGTTTTGTAATTTGAATTAAATGGTCATGGCTTGAAAAAAAAATATAGCCAGTCCAGTTTTGTTCATGGCAAGATCAGATATCAGAACAATATCACATTTAAAAGGTAAACACGTGGTGTTCTGGCAGTTGGTGGCCACTGAATAGATCAGCCTCCCTTCCTCAGTACACTTCACTGTGGCTTCCCATCAGAAACTTGCAACCACCTTACATACTTTGTGTGGAAGGGGCGGCTCGTGTGCAGAAGTCCACCCTCTGAAGTCATCTGGAGGCATTTACTACTCCCCATGGGTGTATTTCAGAAGTCATGCAGATTTTTAAGAGTTCTAGCTTGTGTGTTGCACTCTGTACCTTTTAAACTTTAATAAGGTCCCAGCAGTTGAGAATAGGAGCAACTGCGTGCCCAGCAAGAACAGTGAGTTCTCTAGGTATTGTCTGGGTGAAGGAAGAACACGGGTTTATTGGCCTAGATGCATCTTTTAGGTCCCTTTCACTCCTTAATTCACACCTGTGAGCAGGGAGAAAGGTGATTTGAGGAGAAGGATGGAGCAGGGAGGCAGACTGTGGGTGGCTTGTCCTTCCGAGTCAGCCCTTCGTGTCTGGTCTGCTATCCACTCGGTGATTTGTTCACTTGACCTGCATCGTGCCTGGCCTGTGTTGACCCCACCCCAGCAGCCCAGTGTGGTGCCTGCCACACAGATCTTTGCAGCAATGGAGGCCCATCTTTGTAAAGCGTGGAGCAGCTCTTGGCATTTTCTATGCATTAGACAATTACATGTTCGAGTGAATGTCATTTATATGGAAGATGGGAGAGAACCACCATTCATTTTTTCTAATAGCCATAGAGGTTGGCCATTTGAACTCTGGGAGCTGTCTATGCATTTCTCTTGCCCTTTTTTAGTTGGGTCCTTTATTGTGGGGGAGTCTAAGTTTTTTAATTATTTGAATGTTCTAGATATTAGTTCTCTGAAGAATATCTGGCAAATATTTTCACTTCCTGTAGGCTGTCTCTTAACTCTTTTGCTGTTGCCTTGCTGGGAAGAAGTCTTTTAATTAGTTATGATCCCATTTGTTGATTTTCTGTCTTATTTCCTATGCAGTTGGGGTTGTGTTCATAAAGTCCTTGCGTACAGGGCTACAGGATAAATCCTGAGAGTACTTGGCTGACCTTATCGGATACAAAAGTTACATTTCTTGTTATATAGGTCTTGCTATATCTTGGTCTTAACCATCCAGCAGAAAAATATAAAAATGAGGTATATAAAATAAATCCATATTAATACGATGAGCTGTAAAAGGCTCAAGTCAATAACTTCTGAGGATAACCCACTAATATTATAGACTGCTAGACATTGTTAGATTGTTTAGTTGAATTCAAACACATATAGTATTTAGATGCCAATAGAATATTTACCTCTGACAGGACAAAAAAAAGGATACAAAGGAAAGATCATTTTGTATTTATATATACAAAATAGGGTAAATTTACAGCTACTTTCGCTTAATTCAATGAGAAGAGGTGTACTAACAGTGTTTGGACAGAATATCCTGTCTGCTTCTTGTACTATGGATAACCACTAAGAAGATAACAATGATATTGATTATCAAAACTGTCCTATTAATCAGCTGTGAAACTGTCTCATTCATATTTATTTCTCAATAAAAATAAATAAATAAAAAAGAAAGAAATAAAGTCCTTGACCATGCTTATGTGTTTAATGGTTTATTTATCTTTCAGAAGATTTATGTTTCTGTTTTAATGTCTAAGTCTTTGATCTATTTTGATTTTGTTTTAGTACATGATGAGAGATAAGGGCCTAAATTCAATCATCTGCATGGGTACAACCAGTTTTCCCAGGATTAGTTGTTAAGAAAACTATCAGCAGGCATGTAATCCAGGCACTCAGGAAGCTGAAGCAGGAGGATCCCCACAAGCTCAAGGCCAGCCTGGATTACATAGAAAAACCTTGTCTCAGAAAAAAGAAGCTATCTTTACTCCAGCACATATTTTGGGCCTCTTGGTCAAAGCTCAGATGGTTGAATGTATCTTGGGTTTTTTTTCTGCACCCTCCATTCTGTTCCACTGACCCACACACCTGCTTTTGTACTAGTACTGTGTCGTTTTTACTACTGCAGCTTAACATTATGACTTGAAGTCTAGAATGTGACACCTTTTCTCTTTTCTCTTGTTGCCCAAGATGGCTTTTGCTATATCTTCTCTTCTGGTTCCATATATGTTCTTGGATTTTTTTTTCTGTTTCTCCTTGAAGTACCATCCCCAAAGCATTAAAGGCATCATATTACAGTGAAACATGTACACAGGCCTATTTTTATGGCAGTACATCTCAGAGTATCTAAGTCTTGGAAGGAGACTATAGGTTCATCAATAGGTGAATGACTAAAGAAAATGTGGTTTATATACATAGTAGTGGAATACTGTTCAGCCATAAAGAATGATTAAATCTGGGTCTTTTGTAGGAAAATGGGTATGCCATAATGTCATAATTTTGAATGAAAGAAGTTAGGCAAACACATTTAAATATTGCATGGTTTCTTTAATATGACAAACCCAAAGAATAAAGACTTAAAAAAAGATAACAGGCAGAAAAGAGCTAGATCCTTTGAAAATGGTAAAGAGATCTTGAAATGGAGGGAGTGAGAGGATAAGGAGGAAAGGAATAGATGAAAAGAAGTAAGATGTGTTACTGACATGTGCCAACTCTCCATAATGAATGTGATCATTGGGTACAGAAAACATGTAGTAATAAAAAGATCAGTTCTTGACATGAAATAGTTTCTATTCCATATAGTCTGTGATTATATATTTCCCTTCTCAGATACAGCTGATGTAAGAGTAATCATATGAATCTATGTGTCTACAGACACTTAGAGAGACACCAATATCCATACATCCATATATATACTTGCATACATTTACACACACTTACACGTACTGATACATATACAGGTGTTTCTGTCTGTGCATGAATCGAAGATGAAATGGCCCTGTTATCCAAATGCACCACTTGAATTTCTTCTTTAATTTGAAAATTACCCCTCTCCCTTTCTACAGAAAAGATGAAATTACACTCTGAAAAGGTGATTAGCCCCGTTAGAAGTAATAATGTTCAATACCCAGAGATTAGCTGTACATTGATGTCCAAAATAGTCAATACAAAAGTAGTACTAGCCACTAAATAACATGGCCTCTTTAATTGTTTATTGATAAAAAATCCTAAAAGGGAGCTGGAGAGGATGGAGAAAGGCAATTTAATGCCACACAATAATCATGTCGTCCACTGAGGGAAAGCTGAGAGTAGATAGTATTGATTGCCCAGAGTAGCTTCCTTGGGACTCTGAGGATGTTGGTATCATTAATGTACAGCTGCTGTGCAGGATTTTAAAGTTGAGGAGTGGACTCCACTGTTAGAAATAAAAGCAAGGCATTTTTTCCGACGGGCTTAGGGTAATTCGTTCCATCTAAAGACGTTCCTTTCAGTGAGACTGCCTGTGTAATACGTGGAACTCCTCAATCTCAAACCTCAGCATTCTCTTGATGTTTCATTAACTCAGAGGCTTGCAATTTAGTTTTCTTACCGAAATCTTCACCGCATGATTTTGCAGGCTCACCTGCTTCTTGTTTGCCATTTTAAAGCACAGTCCCGCCAAAAGCCTGTTCTTTTTAAAAGAATAAAAAAAACTTCAGTCAGGTTCCTAAATCTAGAAACCCACAAGAACCACTGATGGAGTTTACATTATCTTTCAGTGTCCTTGTAACTATAGTCATGGAGAGAAAAGACAACCCATTTTTGCATTCCTGTTCCTCAAGTGATTCATGATGTTAAGAAATAGCACGTTGGTCATATTTCAGATACTCACTTAGATGGCTATACTTCAAATTCAGCATACAATAGAAAGCTTTTATATTCTCAAAAGGAATCAGGGATTTTGATTCCTGTCAACATGGAATGAGACAGTGTAGACTAATTCTTTGCTTCTGGTTTTACCTGAATGCATTAGTTAATTAATTAATTGCTCAGAAACAAGTAATTGCTCAGAAACACCATCTACCCTTTTATTTCACAATATCCATTAAATTCCTAGTATTCATAGCTCTGATTTTATTCTACAGCGCATGGACATTTGAATGCAGAGACGCATCAAGAGCACAATGGTACAGATGTGTGGAGCACGTGCTGTGCTAGTGGGAGCCGCTCCCCAGGATAGCACAGCTCGCTGACGTGTTTCATTACAATGGCAGAGGTGGCAGATAGGTGGGTAGATGGTGGATGGGTAGGGAGGTAGGTGGATAAATAGACAGGCTAGATCTATTCATTTATTTTATTTTCTACCACAATCGCCACAGGAAGACTGCAGAAGCTCCTAAGTTCCTGTTCAGGCAAAGCTCCACCAGAGTGGCAGCTTCTCTCCACCTGCTGCATCCCACATGCACTGCACTGTGGTTCTCTTTGTGGAAGAAACTCCAAGACCATCTCTATGTCTTTTTTGATGAAAATCAATTCAAGCTGTCTTTCAATTATTTCAAACAACGCATAAAGGCACACAATAACTATGCCCTAGAACAGTATTTTTCAGTTAGTTTTTATTTTTGTTGTGGTCACAGCGAAACCTACATTTATCATTTGTCTCAACATACGAATGCCTCTCACATGCTTGCTACTCTTAGGCCCACACCTTCTGCCACTCTCAATCAATATTCTTGCAGAAGCATGTATCATTTAGTCTCTGATGGAAATGATACCTTCTCTCTGCTCTCAAATCTAGACCATTCTTTTCCTAGGCTTCCTTTGAGTGCCAGGCCATCGGTCTGACATTTCCACTTAAGTGATTATCCTGTACCCTCGTCATTATCTGTCACCAAACCCTCAATTTTCATATACTCCCAAACCTGTTGTCTTCCTTTTTAGGGGATCCATTACTGGCCATTCTTTTATCCAAGCCAGGTGCCTACCTGTCATCTTTAGGGATCTCTTAGACTTACCTCCTCTCCAGTTTACTGCCACATTTACATATCTGTAGTACACCTAGAATTCATCTATCTCTGTTTTCACTTTCCCTCAAGGACTAAGGACTCCTTCATTTGCCTGGCTCTTCTGGACTCAGCCTCAGTATTGCCTATGGATCAGTTATCTCTTGCCACAGTAACGCTGTGTGAAAGCCATAAAACCTCTCTGTCCACACTGCAAAAGGTGTGTGTGGCTCTCACATATTTATGAGTGGGATTCACTTTAGTTTAGCTGAGCTTCTCACATGTCTGGGATTCGCAAGCTATAGGCTGGGCTGGAATGGCTGTAGACTCAATTTTGTTCCAGTGTACTCACACAAGAATGTCCTCACTGCCATGGCGGAAAACACACAGAGAGGCACAAAGGGTGTGATCAGTGCTCTCCTATGTCACAGCTTCTGACATTCCTTTGGCTGAAATAGATCCCTTAACTTGGGACCAAAAGGCAGGGAATGGTAACTTCCTTCCTCAGTGGAGATTGCTATTTCTGGGGAGAAGGATGAAGATATATGGGGGTGACAAATTGGGACCATTGAAGCCATCAATCTGCTCACACGAGGTCAAAACTGCCTTTCTCCCCAAATTAGAATCTCATTTATCCCACTTACATTCTTTCCCATTACTTCAAAGCCCTGTGTTTGGAAATGGTTAATTGAAAAATCTGTGTCCTCTTCAAGCCTGTAAACCCTGTGAATGGAAGCAAAAAAGCCCATCTTGTCCATTCATTTGCGGTTGTTCATTCGTGCCTAGCACTGTGCCTGGCTCATTGTAAACGTTCACCAGTGTGAAGCGGATGGCAGACCAGAGTAGTGAAAGCCTCACATGTGAGTGATGGATCCTCACAACAGCCCCAGGCTGCAGTGCTCAGTACTACAGGCGGAGATAAGGACTTTTGATTAATACCTTGGCCCATTCACTACGAAGCCTTTTACATCAATGAGCTTTTTGAGAGATGCCCTAGTTTCCAAGACTGTGGCTATGATACACATCTTGCTGTAAACCAGAATTAGGGACAGGAGTCAGTCTTACAATATCTTATTGAGAGGAGCCTTCCCTGCCTATTTCTGATTATTAGACTGTTGTGTGGAATTACAGGACCCAGAGGAGCTGTGAAATTCTATCCCTACTCTGGAAATTCAACTCCCTTTTGAGGAACGCATCCTAAGGCAAAGCATACCCTACTCATGGTACGTTTTGCAGTATCATCTTCCATGCAAAAGGCAGCAGTACTGTTTGTAAAGCTTTCTTGTAGTGCGGAGAAAACAAGCCCTTTCCAAAGAGCTGAGTTTCCTACCTCACAGTTCAATACTCCCATCGTTTGTTGTCTGTTACAAAAGGTTTTCAGTATAATTCATTAAGAATTAGGAAGGACTGAAAATCCATAATACTTTCTTTTTCTATTACATAATAAATGCAAGCATCATTAGCAGAACTAAACATAATTGCATGGGTTCCAGAGGAATATAAATCCTCTGAAATAAAGGCAGCCAGAGCCCTTCTGGAAGAGCCCCTGTTTCACTACTCTACTGAGATTCCCCATTGTGATCTATCTTATTTTTCCACACATTAAACAAATAAAGCCTCAACTACTGCTGGTCCGTAATACCCCATCACCCTTCTGCTCATGCCCTATCCACCATCTGGAGTCTTCTCCCCCACCTTTCCTGACAGATTAGGGTCTACAAAACATCTAGACACTAGGTTTACATTTAAAATGCGCCCATGCTATGACACAATAAATTTGCTTTGAAGAATTTATCTTGAGGAAATAATTAGAATTTTGCCACGAGATTGCACAGCAATCTCCTGGGCTGTTAGCAGTGTTTAGGTCTTTTCTGAGCATTAGGATTTCCTGGTCAAGAATGTGGCTTTGGTATAGGATTTCCAGGCTTCAAATTGTGGCTGCGCTGTTAGCTGACTTTCCGACCTTGGGCAGATCACTTAATCTTTTTGTCTGAGTTGCTTCACAGGTAAAATAAAATGTTAATATTAGCAATGACCTGCGGATTTACTGGCAACATTGAAAGTGTTGGTAACTGTGATAGATTTTGAATAGTTCTGGGAATCTAATACAAACTTGGCATACATGGAAGTACTTATTTTGCCTTTAGATTTTTTCCCACTGTTCATGATTTCCTTTCATAAATAAGAAAGGGCTGAGCTGGATACAGTGGTATGTCCCTCTGATCCCAGCCCTCTGGGAAGCTGAAACAGGAGGACTGTAGATTCAAGCTCAGCCTGGGCAATTAGTCATTTAGCTAAGCTGTACTCTTATCTTAAAAACTATAAAGATTTAGAGATGTAGCTCAGTGTAAAGGCCCTAGATTTAATCCCATGTACAAAATGAATAAACATCATTTAAATAAATTTTTAAATGGGGGATTAGACCCTTTTTGTCTTCTCTGTAACGTTTAACCTAGTGTTCTAGGTTGGCTTGATATAAAATGAACAATTGCTGACTTGTCGAGAAAAAAAAAAAGAAAAGTCTTGAAGTAATTACTTTTATAGAGGAACATATGCTAGTTTCTTAAAACAAGGGGAGCCACTCCATTTTCATGGTAGCATTTGCAGGTGTCATGATAGTTACTTAAAACCCTGGGACTTAGTAATGTGACCCCAATATATGGCTAATTTGAATTAGCTACAAATCCAATCTAAACAGGCTTGATTGGGTCAAATTAGCCTTTTAATTATACTGTATCTAATGTCACAAGTCAGTGTTGTGCTCTAGCTATTTAAATCTTTGGCTTTCAATTAGAAACTTAATAGCAAGGCATTGATGTCGTCGCATTGAGTGTTCAGAATGTGAATAGTTAGCTTTCACCCCCCTTTGATTAAAGAGCCTTCTCATCACTGCAGCTTGTAGAAATTACAAGTTGCATGCTCTAATACAGCTCCGAATTTTTCTAACTTTAAAAATTTTACTCTTTCACATGCCCTTTTACTTAACCTATACACAAGCTATGTCAGGTGACTGATTATTTCTGTCTCTTTTTTTGAGTAGAAGCATTAATCCTTTTCATTGTGTAAAGGATATTTTCATTTATTAAATGTTGCATACTTAGTAAAATATCTGGGCACTGGGAAGGAGCTTTGTAGGCTGAGGGAGATAGCCTTGGTACAATTAGATGAAAAATGAAACAGACAAGATCACAACAGATGACACTGGCTCTACGTGCTGCTGTGCTGTGAGGTAGGGATCAGTTGCAAAGCTCGATGAATTTGCAGAGACTGGAGGTCTGTACTTGGCGGTCACGTAGCAGGGGAATATTGATTCCATCTTAGCTGTCCTGTGTGTGTCTTGAAACAGATGATCTGCTCTTGTGAGTAGCTCCTGAAAGCATGAGAAGAGCCTGAGAAACGAAGGATGTCCCCTTCCCCCTTTGCTAGCTCCCTCTTTGCCGAGATCTGGGGTTGCACATTAAAGGGTGTGATTTAGCTTCACAGTTTTGTCTCTGGGACCCACGTCCTCTTATGTTAAGCGTTGCTCCTACTTCTGGACACTGCCAGACTGTACTTACCCCACTGAGCATGTGGAAGCTGGGTGACTGCCACAAAGACAGACAGATCTCGAGTGAACCACAAGAGGAACGTATGGATGATGAGTGACGGACTTCAGTTGAACAGAAAACTCATTAGTCGGGATGGGGTTTGCTAGTTGAGTGACTTATCACAATTTTTCTCTACATTGAGTTGCTTCAGACTTAAGTGGATGAGAGGAGCACAATAAGGAAGTTAATGTTGACACCCCCACGCAAAAAAAGTGAAAATACTGCAGTTTGTCCTTTCAAATTGGCCCTTATGTCCAGTCTTAGGTACACTTTTTTCCCCTTGGTAAAATCAGCAGGAACTTCCAGGTGGCTGAAATCCACCCTGGGCACTGTGGCTGAGCACATTTATAGCACATTGTTCAGAACAGAATAGCCCAGAACAACAGGGGGTTTTTCAAATGTGCCTCATCCAGCCCCAAATTGGAGATGAGTTTTTGTCATTTCAAAGATTCTGCGGTTGAGTCTGGGATTCAAAGCAAATACCAGCTCCTACTGAACACAGGCCTTAATTAATTTCCAGTAGGAGATGAGTGGTTGCCAATAAGCGACGCATTAAAATGGAATGGTGTGCCCAAAGCCAGGTTCTCATCTCAAATGAATAGTGTTTCTTGTTTTGTTTTTGTTTTTGTTTTTCATTTTTTGAAAAATCACCTCAGACTGAGAGGTGAGCAGGTTCCTCTCACAGTCTTTTGTCCAGAAGGGGGTGAATGGGACAGGCACAAACACACCACTCAGTGCTGGCTCTGTAGAAAATAGAGACCCAGTCTGCTTGCTGAGGAGGCATTTCATCAGGGTCTCCATTGCATGGCAGGCAAGGTTCGTGGAGCAGCTGCCAGTTCCCCTGGCTCCATTATTTCTCACGCAGTCCTAAAGCCCAGTCTTGCCCATCCTTCAGGCAGCGTCTGCGGTGCACTGGGGCCATTCTGCCAAAGGGGGCCAGGTGCCGCCAGACTTCCCGTGTGGCACCGAGCTCCCCACTTCCAGAGGTGGCCTGCTTCAGCTCTGAGCAGCTCGGCTGGCTTCCATTCATTCTCGAAATTGAGCAGAAATGAATCCCCTGCTGCTGTCATCTTTTAAGGCTGGTTTATTCCAGAGGGTCAAACACAATGAATCAAAAATCTTGTGCTTGATAGCTCTTTAATATGAAGGGAAGGCAGGTCTCACTGTCCCCCTGAGGGACCACTTTTCTGGGCAGAACATCTCTGAGCCTTTCAACGTTCTTCACTGAGTATGACATGCGTGCATGTGTTCCCTTGCACCTGTATAATGGTAGCTATTCTATGACAGTAAATAGCCAATATTTATGAGATGCTTACAATGGAGCATGCAGTGGTTTTGTTTTTTGTTTGTTTGTTTGATTTTAGGTTTTTTGTGGGTTTTTTTTTGGCAGAACCGGGGATTTAACTCTGACTCTTGTGCTTGCCAGGCAAACACTTATTCTACTGAGCCATCTCCCTGGCCCCGCATGCAGTGTTCTAAGTGTGCGTATAGTCCTTACAGCAGCCGCATGACCTGATTACAAATTCCATTTGTAAAATGGAATTTTTCCATTTTACGAATGAGGAAATATGAGTCACTGAGGCAATCCCTTGCCTATGAGGATCAGAAATACAGAATCCGCACTCTTCACTCCAATAGCCTAATGCATCTCATGTCCGTCCTGAGGGCATAAAGTCTTTCCCATGGGAAGCTGCCTTTTCTGTCATCTAGAACTCCCTGAATATATACTAGGAATTTACGTGTGTTGTCCTTACTGATCTCAACACCTGGCAAACGTCTGTGTCATTTCTATGATCAGAATGAGCTCAAAGTGGGTAAAGATAATGGTAGGAGACAGAATCAGGACTTGAATACAGGTAGTTATTGCGCCTGAAGCTCTCAGTAACCTCGAGCCACCTGCTGGGAATGCTGGAGGAGCCCACTTCCGGTAAAGCAGCCCTGTTACCTGCAACCAGCGCCCTCTAGTGGCTTGCAGCAAAGTGTGAGGGGAGTTTTGGTGTTTGGTTTGACTCCAGGTGTCCAAAATATTCACAAAATCTTGCTTTTTGTATTATTTCCTTATATTGGGAGTTGTCATCTCTCATCTGCTATAATATAGATTTAGCCTTTAGCAACTGTTAGAAGTATGTACTCAAATGTTCATTTCTAAGCCTCTGTAGTGATTCACTAAATTGATTCACAGTATATGGTGCCTCGTGATTTGGGCAGCAAAAGAGGGCCTGCTGGTATGATCCCATGATGAGCTTCAGGAACATAAATGAGGGCTGGCTCTTTCACATGTATGTCTGATGCGATTTTTAAGGGTTTGTTGAGATTAATGTATTTCTTGCCCAAAGTTTAAACACTCTCAGAGGAAGTAAAAGCAGCGGACACAATCGTGGTTATAGCATGGCTTGTTGACTGGGTTGTATTTTTCAGAGATTGGCTGCAGAGAACAACTGATTTTTTTGGAAAAGGAGGAGCAAAAAAGGGTAGAGGATCCAAGTTTCAACGTTTCAGACAAGTCTTCTCCCCAACTCTTTTCTCTCCATCTCAAATGAATGTATTGTGACTGGGAGGTCCCAGATGGACTCCTGAAGACATTTAGAAACATGTGCCCCAGAAATGCCACCTGCAGTTTACTGCTCGTGTCAAACTGGAATCTGTACTCAAGTCAAATATAAGTAAGAAATGTGTTTCTTTTTAACTAGATTTACTCAAGTTTTGGATGAAATCCTAGGCCTCTGTCTCATTTGGGGCAAATCCCATAATGTTTGCAATCCTTAGACTTTTCATCTGTAAAACAAGCCTAATCATATTTATTTTAGTCTGTCTTAGGGATTGAGATCATTTCTGTTGCATGGCCAGCCTAGTGCTGACATATCGCAGACACTCAATAAAATGCGGCTTGATTAAAAATACTGTCCCTTATATAATTTTCAGCTTTATAGGTCAGGAGCTTAAGGAATCTTTCAACAAGTTTTTTTTTTTTTTTTTTAGTATTCACTTTGCAGGCAGCGAGTCTTTCGAATCTGAACCACAAAATGTTACCATCCGGGAATCAGTGCTGCTGCCTGATGAACCAAATCCCAAAGAATTAAACCAGAACCAAGTGCATCCTTAACAAGGCAGTTTCAAGTTCTCAGACACATCTTTATTTCTTCAGCTCATTTGCAAATACTTATCTCCGATTTAAATCATTCAAATGACTTGAGCAACACAATGGAAACAGAGCAGAACTAAGTATTTCCAACTGTCAGGTCTGGTGAGGGATGATTTAAAATGGGACATTTAGCTGGCATTCTGCAGCCTCCAAATAGAATTGACAAAAGCTTCCATGCTTCAATAGCCAAAAATAGCATGTATTGTAAAGGCAGCATGCCTGAGACTCGAGCAGGCACGTGTGGGTGCAGACAGGGACATTCTGAGGGTTCAATTAAAAGGCTTTTAGTCTCTGCATTCAATTTTAATTGGTTCCATAAAAATGCAGCTGAAAGGACTTCTCTTTCTGTCGTCCGTTTCTGATGGTTTGAGGACACTGACTGCAGAAGCAAAATGGGCTGATTCATTGAGCGATTCATTGATTTACTGCAAATTATCAACAGGAATAATCTGTCAGATACCTGACTGCTCTTTGGCATTTTGATGCTGTTTCATTGCTAACGAACTTTTGATTTTCTTCAGTATTGTTTTGTTGTTTTGGTCCAGCAGCTCTCTCACTCTACCCCCATTAATCATTAATTATGTTGTTAAGAACACGTGTACTTTGCTCATGGTAGTTTATGGCTTTTCCAGAGTTATTTATTGTCTGCATTATGGGAGACTTTAAATATCAAAGTGGTTAATCCAGAAACTTTTCATTTGGGTTGAACAAACACAAGCTATTAATCTCTATATATAACACCTTTTCCAGAAAGGGAACAGTTTTTCATAGCCAGAAAGTAAAGCCACATGAGATTGAAAGTTCAGATTTTTTTTCTGAGCAAAACACTTGGTCTTACTTTACTGTTTGATAAGCACATTATAGCATTTATCATCTCCCTAGTAATTTATATCCCTTGCAAGGATTCACTGATTTAACCCTCAGATTAATTTTCTGAGTAAAACGCTATCAATATTCCCATTTACAGAAGAATGACTGATAATCAGGGGATTTATGTAACTTGCCTGAGATCACATAAATAGTGAAAGAGGTGGAACTTTAATCCAGGTGGTACCCATGAGCTTAATCAGAACTCCATCAGTATTTTCAATCTGACCTCTTCAATGTAATTATAAATAATAGTAATAATAATGATCATTTTTGATGATAAGAAAGCATGTGAGCATTAGCATATATACTTCTTTTGCTTTTATAGTGCTGTCCACTTTGAATTTTGGTGACTTCAAATTACCGTCTACATGAGATAGATAGGTAGACAGATAAGAAGCCAAGTATTATTGGGGAAAAAAAGAGCATTAATCCAGTAGATTCCATCAGACCATCATCTCTTAGAACTGAGAGTCACAGTTTCTCACCCTCTTATTTTGGACACAGAGAGCATGAGGTGGGAGAGGAAAAGGGTATGTGCAGGTCCAGTGTCCCAGGTCCCGGAAACTGGTGACTGTTCCCGGACATATGGCTCCCAGCTGCTGGTCCATCCTCTCTGCTGGGCCATTTTCCTGAACTAACTTTAGAATTCACAGCTAGAAGATAGTCCGAGGATGTGTTAAGTCTGAAGTGAGCAGATGCCTTTCCTCATTCTGTGTTCCCCAAGCAGTTTAAGGAGTCCAATAGGACCTAAAGCAATGGAGCACAGGGGCTGTTGGCATCCTTTGCCAGGGTAGAGTCATTTGTTTTAAAAATCTGTGGCTGATAGGTCCCTGCTGGGCTTATTTCACTAGGTTAAATGGTCTAAACTTGGTTTCTTTGTCTATAAATATTGGTGTTTGGTTTACCTCCAGGATGAAATTGTCATGCAGTTAATCTTCAAAGAAAAAACAATCAGGAGTACAGAAAACCTTGAAGAGAACACAATTAAGAAATGCTCCTTGCCATTTTTACAGAAGGGCCAAGAAGTGCGAAAGGCCATCACAGGATTGTCAGCTGTACCAGCTTCCTGATCATTCTAGATGTTGCCTAGCCATGCTGGTGGGAGGCTTTCTCTCAAGCCACCATGGCCTTGCAAAGTACCCAAGCATTTCCTCTTCTGTCTTGGGCAGTGGAGTTGTCAGCACAGTGAGCCCTTCGCATGTCTTGGGCTGTGCTTGGGCATTATCCACATGGAGTGGATTACCTGGATGAGGGGCCTGGGAAGATTCTCAGAGCAGAAAGACTAACAGAGAGAACCCAAGTGACAGGACAGTTAATGAACTCTGGGCCAACTTTGGATGATGGTTTCCTTTCAGTGTTCAGCTTGGTCCTGGGGTGACTTCCCTGCATTTCTTAGCTACTGGTTCAAGGCTTCCCATCTCTTTTTGAGTCATTGGCTTCTTTGGTGAAGCCCATTGAGCCCTTATAATAATACTATCTTTCAGCAGTTTATGGAGGTAAATTTACATATAGTAGAGCGAACAAATCTTGTGCACAGCTCAATCAGTTGTGGCATATGTGTACATCAGTGTCACCATCATACAGACCAAAAAGCAAAATGTATCTATCATTATGCAAAGTCTGTCCATGCCTTTCCCAGTGGATCCTCTCTACCCTAGAGGCAATCACATCATTTCTATCACCATGGACTGTTCTGAACTTTTGCTTTTATTAGGAGGAAAATCCTCTTTGCTTTCAAAAGAATACCTGTGACCTTACTAGACCACGGAAGTCTTGCAGATAAACCATGGGCAAGAGAATTCCTATGCCCATATAAGAGGTACACAGAAAAGCACTCATTTATTATTCAAATCAGAAAACATATGTTTGAAGACCTCTATAAATATATTTCTTATGGCTGGGATCAGTAAATTAAACAATATCACAGTCAGATGTCTGTATCATAAATAGCTTATTGGAGCTATAAATGAGGAATAGAAACCCTGTGACAGTCCAGCCCGCTGAAGTGTCAACTGTAAGTCTCTCAGTTCAGAAAGAAAGGAAGCCCAGGGTGAGAAGATGTCTGCATCCATAATCCTGTTGACAGCAGTTTCCCCCAGGCTTTGATCCATAGCTCATCTGCTGCCTGCCAGTGGCCCTGAGCTCAGCTGCACCAGGCCTGTTTCCATGGTGCTGATTTGCATACCAAACCAGGACTTGTATTTTTTGTGTTTGCCTCACACATTTCCAGTGCTAAGTGTTCTTCTAAGAAAAGGATTAGCATGCTAGCCAATTAAGAGAGTGTGCCAGAAAGAAAACACTGAGGGAATTATTCCTTAGGTTATGCTGCTACTGCTTTGCCTAAGAATTAACAACATGGTTGATTGGTTTCCTTAGGCCAGCAATGAGTTTTAAAGATAAAATGTCTACAGTGAAGTCTATATAGTACAGTTTTTTTCTTTTTTCTTGACATATTTTAAGTAGTTTCCAATGATGAAATCAGAGATTTTTGGGGGTATATTTTTATTATTGTTGTTTTGTTTTGTTTTTACTGAAAAAAGAAAGATTGTCTGAGAATTTACCTTTGGAGGATTTGTTTGTTTGTTTGTTTTTTACTCCCAGGGTCTCTGTATTGGAAGATTTTTGCCCTGTTCATTTAGGAATATTTTCTTTTAAAATCACGATTACTCAAAAATAGGCAAATTATCTAAATAAGAATTTTGGTAGCATTGGCCACCGGAGCAAATGCTTGGAAAGGGTTGGTTCTAGATCTCTCCAATAAATACTGCTTAGCAACATTAAGAGGTGAGGTAACTTCCATAAGGAGCCAAATTAACCTCAAGTGCAATAAAGAGGTAGCAGAGCCAGCAAGATAGCTCAGTGGACTGAATGTCTCCTTAGGCAAACACAGGGACCGGGGTCAGATCACTGGCACCCCATGCTGCACTGGCTCCACCCCTGGGCGTGCTGAGCTGGCCACTGAGACCGAGCACTGGGGAGGCTGAAAACAGGAAGATTACTTTGAGTCTGAGCTGCATAGTACTTTTCTGTACCAAGTACATAAAAAGAAAAGAGGTAGCTGTCGCCTCTGGATGCTCAGCACCAGGACTGATTGGGGTGATTTAAATGGTCCGCATTTTGAAAAGGGTTTCATTCGTATCAGTGCTTTCATCAAAATTCATAAAAATAAATGTAAGATGTGTGCATTTCACTGGCTATGAATTTAACTTAAAATAAAACCTGTGAAATTAAAGCTTTTAATTATAAAATCTAGGGGGGAAACTAAGAAAAAGTGATGTAATTCATGGCAAATCAATCAGCAGAATTTGGAAAACATGTGTGGATATACCTATTCTGTTCAGATATTTGAGTCTCTCCACCCCTGTAGGAAGACAGGTGCTTCTGGAAAGCACTGGTTTCATTTCCAGTTTCATGAGGTCAGCAAGGGCCTGATTGAATTGGAAAGCAGAGCATTTGGTCTCCCTTTGATCTGTTTTACCTTTCATAAAAGAGGAGAAAAGCAAGCATGATTGTGTGCTTGATTGGGTGGCACTTGATAATCTGGTTCTTTCTCAAGACCAGTTTGGTTTTATTTCCATGAAGTGCATCCTCTCTCAGCGGGTGGCTTGCCTGACACTGCCGAGAGCGCTTGGAGTAGCACAGAGGTGCTCCCTTTGACTCTGCAGTGGCCTTTTGTCTTCACCAAAGGGTTGGCTCTTCTCAGTTCCCACTTGAACTTGCTTAGGATGTTAAGGAGGCGATGATTGAAGAAGCAATGAAACCATGAAAGGTGTTTGCCAGGTGCTGCCCTAATGTCACAATTGGCCCGTATCATAAAACCTGTTCGGATGTGGGAGTGTATTTTGAGCAAGGGACAAGACATTGAGGAGTGCTTACCCAGGAGGGTGAGTCCTGATCTCCACTTGCTTTGGGAGTTTTTGCCCACTGATACCCCTCCGTGTGCTCAGAATTCAGCCTTTGAATTCACATCACATACATGTACAGAAACTTTGAGCTATAGGAGACTTCACACATGGCTATTTAGGGTCTCTCGCCGCCTGTCCATCTAGAGTGCAGCTATGAGGATTGATTCTGAAGGTTCAAACCCCCCCCCAGAACTAACTTTATTAGCTGATATAAGCTGTGTAGCCTGGGAAATTACAGATCAGATTCCCTGCCTTCAACACCCACTTACCATCCTCTATGCACTCCCAGCCAGCACATCTGTCCTGTCACCACCGGGAAGGACAACTCCACAGAGTGCTGCAAGCTCCAGAGCTGTCTGCACAGCAGGCCAAAGCTGCACTCCATACCTGTCTTCCTGTTCATCTGCCACATGAACATAACAGGGGCCAGCAGCAGATCTTCAGAGAGATCCAGATGCCCATGTCTAGGTGGGGTCAGTGATTGCCTCTGAGAAGAATTCACATGCAGGTACTCGGGTACCTGTGATTAGGTGGTGGCTATTGCAGTATTTTGCTTCTTTTGAAGCTAGCTGCACCTTATGTTTGAGGAGTGCAACTCTGCTTGTGTGCAACAGAAGCAAGAGTCATTCCTCTGTCACAGAGCAATATAGGAAGGAGAAAAATAAGATACATATTTTTTTTTAACATTTTACTCCTTTTTTTTTCCCTTGCCCCACCTGAGAGGGCATGGTTCTCACTTGTCCCAGCTTCTGAACTTTTAACAACAGGGACACATACAGAGGGAGTAGAAACCCTCACCCTGGATCATTACAATATGCCAGAGCTCCTGGGAGGCAAAAGCCTTTTTCTGGGAAAAGAAAAAAATGACTACAACCATATGTCAGCTCTCCTGTGTTTGAAAATGTCACCGTATTAAGAGTGATTTATCCCTTCAAATATCTGGATTTATAGAGTCACAGAAAACTTATACCTCTTTATTTGATTGTGTTTATTGCTATGTATCAATGTTTATGCATATTCATATTTAATGAAATGTGAAAGGAAGGGAAATAAAGTTTTTTTCTCTTTAAAGAAAAAGTGTTGGTGCTCTTGCTGGCTTCTCAACCTGTCTAGCATAAATCTTACTTTAAAATGGAAAGCACCAGGGTGTTTTTAAAATAGGGGGTTATAACTGAAGAGAACTGTTGACAGTTGTGTATTTGCAAAATAGCTCTGCATAAACAAACCTCCTCAAATGAATTGAAGTAACTCAGGAATCTGTGGTTCACCTCTACACACAGGGCTCAGATGGCAGTTCTGGTCCAGGCAGGCCCAAGGGCCTGCCAGTTGACTATTGTGTGGGAGAGAAGGGACAACGGAGGCATGCATGTCTCATATCTAGCAGGCTGACCTTCACACGTTCCCGGGAGGTGACAAGCTGGGAAGGTGAGTGCAAGCGAGGAACCCTTTGCAGGCCTTCACTGTGTCATGTTTGCTAAGAGTGCAGGGGCCAAGAGCTTGGTGGCTCATAGTACAGCGCAAGGTCAGTCTAGGAGGAATCCACAGGATTAATGTTCCATTGTGTGAATAGTGAGAGGAACAAAATTTGGAGGCATGGAGGAAGTATACCTCTGTAAGAGTAGGTGTACACACACGCACGCATTCGCAAAGAGTCATCTCTCACCATTTGTGGGAGATTAATTCCAAGAGTCCTACAGATAACAAACTGGAGAATGCTTAAGTCCCTTGTATAAAATGGTATAGTATTTTCCTATAACTTACACACATTTTCCTGTCTACTGTAAGTCAACTATGTATGATTTATAGTACCCAATACAATATAAATGTCATGTAAATAGTTATGCTAATAAGGAATAAGGATGAAGAAAGGTGTCTGAGCATGTTCAGGACAGGTGTAGTGATAGTTGTTTGTATTCATGGAAACTTCACTGGTGTGGAGAATTGATTGTACATGAAATTTTGTCAAATAAAAACATAAAACTCAAAGAGTTGGAATTCTGAAAGTCTAATTTTTACTTCATATTTTCTGCCTTCTTTCAGACTCTTTCTAGACTCATTGGCCCTGACTTTCTCTTTTTTGTCATCAGAAATTTTACACATGTCATTTCTCTTTCTTAGAATGTATTTTCTATGGCTGATGAGATAGCTCAGTGGACTAAGCTCCTGCTTAGGCAAGCGCAGGGACCAGGGACCAGGGGGTTCTATCTGGCACCACATCCCGCCCTGGCCCCACCCCTGGGCATGCTGAACGGGCTGCTGAGTCTGGACGTGGTGGCATATGCCTGTAATCCCAGAGCTGGGAAGGCTGAAAACAGGTGGATCACTATGGGTCCAAGCTGTGCAGTGAGACCCTGTACCAAATACATAAAATAAAAAAATTTTTTAAAATTGTTTTCTATTCTTCTGTCAGAATCATAAATGTTATTCAATGTCCATTTTTAATTTTCAGTCTCATGGATAACTAATGTCTGTGCTAGTCATTGTTCAGTGCTTTTATACTACTTTGTATTAATGTTTGTATACATTTATAAGCATATATATATTCACTGTATCCTCTGATCGTACTCTATATGTACATATGAACAATATATTATTGCTGAAATGAACTAGAAGCTCCTTAATGTCACAGACTGTGTTTTATACTTACTTGTGTTTCCTTAAGCAGGCTTATTGTGTAATAAAAGTTTAATGTCTTGATTAACTCATAGCTCTGTTTTCTACTTCTTTGTGTCTACCAACATTATCTTCCCTCCCATCTGAGAAACTTTTAGTTTTGTCTTCAGTCCCCTAGTAACAGCCACCTGCTAGTGGTATATTGGGAATCGCCTTGAGCCCTGACCAGAAAGACTTGGAATGTGCGTCGTAGTGGATTAGGAATGTCTGCCGGGAGCACAGGAGAGGGTAGGGCAGTTGTATCAGGCGCTAACACAGTTCTTTTTTTTTTTTTTTTTTTTTTTTGAATGGCATCCTGTGTTCTAAGATGTGAGAGGAAATGATTAATGGAGGCATTTATTGATGGAAAATGAGCATGATGAGGAATGTTATGTGCAAGAAAACAAAATTCAGGATAGCCTTCAGTATACAAAATATAAAAATTCATTATAACAAAAGTCGGTATAGCGCAAGAGTGGGGCCTACCAAGTTAATTCTGGTGATTATGAATTTGGTGACTTTGGGTCACCAAATTGCAGCTTTTGTTCCTTTGATTTCCCTACACATTCAGAGGTGGTGCTGTGTGTTCTGTATTTTGTGTGTTTTACTAGACTCAAAATTCATAGCACTGTTGTTCAACTGTGGCATGCACTGAATAAATATTAGTTCTCATTTGATTAGTAAGCAGTGGTAAAACTTTCATACAAGTGAAACACATCTTTAAAATTAAAGTGTCCCTTCTGCATCTGGAAATGGTAGGTGAAGACAGTTGGTGTGGCATGTGAGAGTTTAGTGACCCTGGATCTGACAAGGGAGGAAGCAAGCCATTCCTATGGTACCCACACAAATGTGAGCAGTGATTTTCCCAGAAGTTAGCACTTTCCTTCAGTCAAGCACAGTTGAACATGCAGAACCACCAGAAAGTATATGCTACAAGTATTGGCTTTATGCAGTTGTGGAAGTTAATAAATCATCTCTGTTAACTGTGCTTTCTCCACATCTGAGTGAGGTGAGCCTAAAGTGTGCAGAAAGGGAAAACAAATGTGAAGTGGAGAAGAACAAGGACGAGCTGGAACTCAGGAGTCGGAGCTGCGCCCTAAAGAACAGACAGGAGCTCCTGTCCATCTGCACTTCTGCAAGACATGGGCCCAGCAGGAATCGTGTCCATCTGGCTTGCCTCACTACGATTCTCCACAGATATTGTCCAAGGAGATGAGCACTGTGGGGATTGGAACATCGTATGCCAAGTGCAGTTTTTATGGGAATAGAAAACTATTACAGGATTGGAAAATTATTTTTTAAGAATTGGAAAATGATTTTTAAGAATTGGAAAATTGCACGCCAAATGAGTGAGCCATCAAAGAACTAACAATGGACACTTCCTGGACGTTTCTGGGTAAGGATCAAAATAGTAGCTGCTGCTCACTTCTTCCTTCCAGCTCTTCTGCAGATGTCTCCTGTGGCCCATGCTACTCAGAAATTTGGAGAACTCTTGTTCAGCTCAGTTAAGATGACATATTAAAGAACCACCACACATCTGTAGTGACCACAAGGTGCAAAAGAGAGAGGACTCTGTACAAATCAAGAGCTCCAACTGTGGACCTTCGGGAAAACTGCTTGACCTTTCTCTCTGGGTTCCAGATCTTAATTTTCTCTGCAGAAAGTAGGAGAATAGGGTAGTTTTTCTCTTCCTTGAAGATCCCTTCCAAGTCCTCATGTATAATTTTGTCCTCTTCGTACCTCCACTAAGTTTTGTGTGTCTCCCAGTGTTGCTGAGTCTTTCCTGGGATTCTGTCTCGCAGCAGCCATCTCAACCAGAATTAGCACAAGGCAGGCGAAAGGAGCCCTGGGTATTTGTCTAAGCTCTCAGAGCTGCCAAAGTCAAATGCTGGGGCAAAGGGCAATTGCAAGTGATGGAATTAAATATTTACTGTGTTAACTCTGATCATTCGTGGATTGCAGAGAAAGCTTGGCCATACTGACTGGCATTTTTACTCCAATTTGTCTAATGATATGCAATCTTGACTACATTTGCAAGCTCTTAAGAGATTGGACACTATTCAGCAGCATTAATTTCTTTGCTTACTTCCAGTTACAAGCGTTTCTAATCTTGGCAGTATTACTTGTCTTGAATAAGCATTTGCATGCTTTAGTGATATGTGGCAGAGTGGACTCTCTCCATGCAAAGGCATGGTTATGTTTTCAGCACTGCTTCTTCTAAAGAGTGCTGGAGCTGCAGATCAACATTTGCTGGGGATTGTAGGGGAAGGTGTTTTTACTGAATATTCTAGAATGGAAGATTCAAGAAAGCTCAAGGAATTTGTTTTTTTGTTAGGCCTCACATCCTTTATTCCTCTCCCTTCAAAAATAATGAATTAACCATTCTTGTAAGGTACTAAGCATGGTTCATAATTCCTTATTGATAATGACCTTCAAAGTGCACACGGGTACAACCACTATGGAAATCAGTGTGGAGAGCCCATCAAAAGCTAGGATGGGAGGCCCCATTCAAGCCACCTATTTCCCTCTTTGGTATTTTTCCAGAAGAACTGAAAACCTCATATCCCAGTGATGTGTGTGCACCCATGTTTATAGCAGCAGCACAATTTGTCACAGCTAAATCATGGAAAAAAACCAGATTTCCATCAACTGAAGAATGGATAAAGAAGATGTGGTATTTTTACACATGGAGTATTACTCAGTTATGAAGCAGGATAAATTTGAGTCTTTTGTTGGCAAATGAATACAACTAGAGAACATACTCTTTTTTCTTTTCTTTTCTTTTCTTTAATATACTGTTTGTTACAGAGTTCTCACTATGCAGCTCAGACTCATGGTGATTCTCCTGTTTTTAAGCCTCCCCATGGCTGGGATTACAGGCATGCAGCACTATGCCCAGACTCTGTGGCAGGCTCAGCCCATCCTGCGGTTGGGACTGGTGCAGCATGTGGTGTCAGGGATCAAACTGTGGTCCCTGTGCTTGCCTAAGCTTGCCTAAGCAGGCATTTTAGTCCATTGAGCTATCTTGCCAGCCCAAGAGAACATACTCTTAAGTGGAATAAATCAAACACACATTTGTAAACATCATATTGTCTCCATAATGTGAGCATCTAAAAGAGAAAAATGGAATCTGAGGGGTACAATAGGTACTGGGAAAAGGGAGTTAACTTGCTGAAAAGGAAAGAGTTATTGAGTAGAGGAGAAGGACAGGAGAGTGAGCAAGAGAAAGAGTTTTATCTATGTATGTAAGCAGGATGGTTTGGACAACTGTACTGTACATTTCTGCAGGTCTATGAAAAAGAGCAGTTAATGCTTTAATTATTTCATCTCCCTTTTTCAATTGTTCGTGCCTTTTCTCCTCTTAATTTCTTATATATTTTTCTTTTTTCTTTCTTCCAATTTTACATACATATATCTGGTAATACGAATAACTGGTTAGAAGACAACAACATATATCACAACAAATACCATGAAGTTCGTATTACTTTGTTAAGTGAAATTCTGTATCACTTTTAACTTTTTTTCTGTTTTAATTCTAATTTGTACTCTCTTCAAAAGAAAAAAAAAGATTTCCCTGATATAGCAAGAGCTGTCTTGCAATTGTTATACCCTCTTCCTCCAATACACACCCAATGGATGTTGATTCCAGTATACCAGTCACAGCTTGCTTATCCCAATTTAGGACAAAATTATGGGATCATCTCAATGCAGAGCTCCTGTGAGGTTGGCTGAGCCCTCTTTAGCAATTTTATCGAAGCCTAACTTCTGCTTTTGATCCAAAAATCCTTCCCTCCTCCTCGCTTCTTTTCTATTCTTGTTATTAATGCCATAACTATTCTCTAATAAATGCCTATGAACAAGAGTTTATTTTTCCAAGGAGTCAAAACTGCACCTGCAGTGATTTGAAGAGAATCAAAGATTGGGAAGCAGAAAGACTTGGGGTGGATGCTGCCCACTAATGCTAGGATTGTAGGGAGCTAAATTTCTTTTTTACATTTACAGAATGGTCTTGTTGGGAGGATTAATGCAGCTTAGTTAGTGTAGATTGCCAATCCCTGTCAGAGATATAAACATTCTCTTTTTCATCCTGCCACACCATCTCTCATGTTCTAGCCTACATGATTTGCTCATTTACTGTATTTTATGGGGCCTTTTTGCATACTTTTTATTTATACCCAACCTACTGCCCACATAGTCACAAACTAGATTGCAAATCCCACAAGGAAAAAGAAACTTGTACTTTTTTTTTTTTTTTAAATCAATCTGTTTTCAGCACACAGTGTCAGTAAGTACAGAAGGAAGGAAGGAAGGAAGGAAGGAAGGAAGGAAGGAAGGAAGGAAGGAAGGAAGGAAGGAAGGAAAGAAGGGGTAAATAGGTATGAGGGAGGCTGTGACAACATTGTAAGAGAGCAGCAATGGAGGCTGAAGAACATCAAAGCACAGTAATGCGATGGGGGTGGCTTTGAAGGTAAAGAGTACACAGGAGAGCTTGCTAAACCACAGGCCCAGGTCCATGCCAGGGTGGCTGATGCTGGAAGCTTGTGGCCTCAGCTTTGTCTGGGAGATGTTATTTCTCTAGGTGGTATCCCCTGCTCCTGCCCTTCTCACCCCTCCCAGAGGAGTGCATTGAATGATCCCTGGTCACCAGGGGAGGTACATGTTCAGTATCTTTACCTCCAAATTCTAGGCAACTCTATGGAAATAAGGAACCTGAAAGGTTTAGGATTATACAATGAACATGCAGACCTGGAGGCACTGATACTTCTGTCCCACTTCGGGTCAGCTTTGCTCTGTAAAGATGAGCTTAATGCCCAACCCAGATGACTGAGAATGCTGCTCAAATTGCAAAACTTCCACCTCTGTGAATCTGTGCTTTAAGGATCTTACTTTACTTTACCTGCCTTGTTTCAGTTTATTAAGGTTTTCAGTTCCATGGTTTAGTGTGAAGATAAAGAATAAAATGTTAGCATTCCCCTTAACAATGAGACCTCACAATTTTAATCTTATTTGGCTGTCTCCTTTTAGTTTGTTTAAAACTTACTCCCTCTACCTCAGCCTTTTTGAAGATGGACAGGGGCTAAGATCAGGAGGTGAGAAATCTGGACCCTTCATTTACATGTTTACATGCCCAAAATTCATACCAAGCTTTCAGCCTGCCCCTCACAGAAGCAGGTCTGCAAGATGCCATCTAATCAACACTGCCGAGCCACTACTGGGCTTTAGTCTAAAGGTGCTCCATATACTACTGACCCCTGCATAGGCCCTCTTAAGATTCACTTTCATATTCCTGCAAAAAAAAGAAATTAAAAATAAAAAAGCTGACCTTGTTCTTTTTATTTTTTGTTTCCTTTCAGGTGCTATTGGCCATTTTCTTATACACTGAGAGTCCACTAAGAGCTCTTTCTTTCTTTCTTTCTTTCTTTCTTTCTTTCTTTCTTTCTTTCTTTCCTTCTTTCTTCTTTCTCTTTTTTTGAAATTAATCAAGCATCTCAATTTCTGTGTAAGAATGAAAATACCAATACTGAACTTGGAGTTCATGAATGCAATGACAGCTAAGGGGCCGGGGAGATGGCACAGTGGAATAAGCGCTTCCCTGGCAAGTGCAAGGGCCTGAGTTCAATCCTGGCTCCAGGAAAAAAAAAAAAAAAAGCTAAAACTAGATTTTCTGTCCTAGCTCCCATTACCTTTGCTTGGTCTTTATTTGAAACAAATTTAGAAATGCTTCTGCAGTTTATGATTTTATATGATCACTACTTTTTAAAGTCCTTAAACTACATGAGAATTAACATATTTTTCATTCTGACCATGGTGGTATTGAAGTCATTATTAACTCTTATTTTAATTTTCCTGGATGAAGGAGATATAAATTAATATAATGCAATTAATATAATGCAGGTAAATTATGAGCATTTTGACTAGACAAGTATAGACACACAGATTTTTAGATCTTTTCAACCTTTCATTTAAGAGCGTTATTAATGAAGTAAGATGAATATTATTTTTATAGGAACTACCTATACATTTTTTGAAAAATCAGTCATCCATATCATGTTGTTTTTCAGTTACACAAGTCCATCAGAAACCAGGAAAGGCTGGGGATCATTTTTTTGGAGTCCCCGATGGTTAGCACTCTGCCTTTTTCATAGTATATGAATGACTAAAAAAGTTTGTTGATTGCCATCGAGAGCTTTACTATTATTTTTATCTTAGCACACTTTTTATTCTGTGCTTATTATGTGAGTTGCCATGACAATGCTGTTTCTTGAAAAACCAGATGCCTGTCTGTTTTGTGCTGTCAGACCAGAAACCTGGTGACTGGATAATTTGCAAAGTAAAGGACATTTGTTTGGCTGAGGGTTCTGGAGGCTGGCAACCACAGACGAAGAGGCTGTTTGCAGTCAGAGTCTCTTTGCTACACAGTTCCATAGCGGTAGGAGGAAAGGCAAAAGGGGACACCACCCAAAAAAGGGAGGAAGAAGGCTGACCTAATCCTTCTATGAGGACCCCACTTCCAAGAGAACCAGCCCACTTCCCTGATAACAAGCACAATCCCTTTTGTTGGGGATTATGTTTCTAACATATGAGGTTGGAGCGACACATTCAAATCATACTGTCAGCTAAGAAAGCATTGGGAAAATAACTTCTTGAATGGACCAATAGGATACTTAACTTTTTTTTGTAGTCATGTTTTCAAATATAATTAAAAAGTAAAGATTTGTAGTCATGCTCCCTCCTTATTTTTATAAATTCTTTATTCTTTGGGTTTTTTTTTTATCAAAGGTATGATTTTTACTACTGTTTCCGACACCTATTCCCTCTCACTTAAAGTAGTCCATTTAATTGTTTTATGTCTATACCTGCTCTATATACTTTTTATAAAGTGAATGTATATTAGATAGGCACACGCACATAAATTGTAGTTTTTTAGTGAGCCCTTTTTAAAGGTCCAAAACTATGGGTCATGGGATCACGTAGTCACTCTCTAAGCCTATCATTGAAGACTCACCTTTTGTTGCACTTTCTGTTGCCAGTTAATGTTACATAACAAACTGCTAAACCTCACTGATTTAAGACAATAAGCATTTCTTTAGTTCATGTGTCTATATGTTGGAGATATAGGCAGCAATCCATTGGGCAGTTCTGGCCAGGTTCACTCATGTGTTGGCCAGTGAGCCAACTGGGATGACAGAGTCGCACCATCATGCATGTCTCAGCCCCTGGCAGGCCAGTGCACCTTGTTCACAGGACCGTTGTGTGGGGCCCTGAAGCAGAATGGAAGAGTGTGAGGTCTGGTTTCCACTTGTCACTTCTGATGCATCGTGATGGCTGAAGAATATCCTAAACCAGCCACAATCAAGAGGTGGGGAATTATACTCCACTCCTTGCTGGGAAAGTATAATGGTATAGAGAGGATGGTGAGTTGAGTCCATTATGCATTCTACTTCAGTTATTCCTAAGCAAACTCTGAGCAGTATACTTGACCTCCCTCACCCAAATAAGGAAAGAGAGGTCACACTTGTCTATTCCTTATTGTGACACTACAGTTGGTGCTTATTGTGATAATACAGTTGTATTCAAGTAAAATACAAGTTTTCTCCATTGATCAGCAAGCATGAGAGAAACTGGCTTTCCCTGGGTCACTATACTATAATCAAATAAAGGGAGAGATCTCAATGAGTATGTTAGTTCCATGATTTGGGTAATGAAGGTGAGATGTGAAGACCAGAGATGGGCATTTTGGCTCCCTCTATATCCTAGAATTTAATTTGAGAAGTGGAATTATTTCAATAAATGTATAATGAATGAATGAAGAAATATGTTTCTTTGGATGTTGTTTCTATGATCTCTTTGAGTAACAGATGTGTATGGAAGACTAGACATTGACTGCAAAACATCGGAGAGTCCCTGTGAGCAGTTAATACTGAGCTTTGTTACAAAACAGACTCTCAGGAACTCTGTCCATTAGTCATTTGATTTTCAGGAAGTGTCACGCACTATGGACATACCCATTTGGCAGATTAGAAATTCAGGCTCACTGTGTCCTGCTCACCCACAGAGTGCCTTGACTCTCTGGCTGACAGTCACATAGCCAACACATAAGAGTGGTGAGATTTGCCTTAGGGCAGGACAGCCCAAGGCTGTAAGCCCAAAGCCAGTGCTCTCCATCTGAAGTGTCAGCTAGGTCTTCCGCACATAGTCAGTCACCCTTGTCATTCCACTTCCCTTCTCCAGGCCAACTCTCAGGGCAACCAAACCTTGATTTGATGTCGTTCTCGGGTGTTCTCCATCCAACTCTGGCTTTGTCCTGATACCCACCTAGTTAGTGCACGTCTGATAAGACTTTTCTGCCATCCTTTCACACATTGTCAAGGAGTACAAAACACTTTGAATGAGAGTTTTAATATTAATGAAAATGAAGGAGAGAAATGAATTGAATAAAGGGAAAAGGGAAGGAAGGGAGAGGGAGAGAAGGAAGGAAGAAGGGATTAAAGAAATAAAAGCATAACAGTTTTCAACAGTTTCCTGTCTTCCTTAATGTTTGGAACATCTACCTATCAAACCACACTTCTCTATTAGCCAACGTAATTACGATAAGTCGCTGAGGTGTGTAAGCGAAGTCCGCAGAATTCCAAAAAGATAGTTCACAATACTGACAACTTTCAAAACTGTTTTCTGTGGTGGTTTTTCTTTGGGAAGGTGTGCACAT
This sequence comes from Octodon degus, assembly GCF_000260255.1. NCBI lineage: Eukaryota > Metazoa > Chordata > Mammalia > Rodentia > Octodontidae > Octodon > Octodon degus. The sequence goes on from NW_004524636.1 coordinate 6,995,556, forward strand.
GTCCTTTTTTATATAGCAAAATATAAACATTTGTGAGAAAAATTCTGATCCAAAACAGGTTTCGAACCAGAAGGCCCACTTGTCTGCACCAAATCGCTATGGGTCAAATGCCGCATTGTTCTTGTAGATTTGGTCTTCAGGGCTTTGTCTCCGCACAGAAATTTGTGTTCTGGTGCCTGTGTGTTTGTCGTATGTTAATGAGCAGTCTTCTGCTAGCAAGCCAAAGAGGGCTGAAGTTTAAGTATTTTGTTAATGTGTTGTGCTTGTGATTTTTTTTTTTAAAAATCACATATAAAAAACTTCACTGGAGCAAAATCAAAAGCGAAGGTAGACTGACTTTAATGATAGCCCATAGTAGATGATTGTTCAAAAAGAAGGGGGTGGTGAATGAAGGCAGGAGACAGGAAAAGGAATGTTGTGGGACTGTCTTGCTTCAGGGTAGTATATGGTTAGATTTTTGGACTTACGTGTAAACATAAGAATTATATAATTCTTTATGCCTATTTTTAAAAATACATTCTAATTTTAAATATTTTTTCATCATATTCTGTACGGACTTAAAGTTCAACATATCAATACTTGATGAAAAATACCTGTTCCATGTTATGCCAAAGATGTTTGATATTCAGACAGATCCTGAGCTTAAGCTTAACAGCCTAGGTTGTATGGTAATAACACTAAGGTTGTCTTCTGGAGGGTTAACAACATAAGTTTACAGGCCAAAATTAGAGGAAAAGGAGGGCCGCAAGGAAAGCCAACATTTTGGCCCTGGCCTTCCAAGGTCATTTAAGACTCAAGACATATGAGAACTTGTACTATAACATCATGTAACTCGGTAGTGTCCCAAATTTTCTGATCAAGGAGATTATGAGGCCAAAGAGGAAAGTGATCAATGATGTACAGTGTGCCTAAGGAGAGTTACATGGAGAGAAAACATTCTCTCAGGCCTTCACAGAGAGCACATTGGCCAAGCAATGGCTGTGACTCATCCACATGGCTGACACTGACAAAGGTTCTACAATCTGAGGTACAGGATCTCAGGATAAATCCTGAGGGGATTTCACTGACCTTATCAGACCCAAAAGCTACCAAAAAAAAAAAAAAGCTACAATTCTTGTTGCATAGGTCTTGCTTTACCTTGGTCTTAAACATCAAGCAGAAAAGTATAAAAACGAAGTATAAGAAATAAAGCCATGCTGTTATGTTGAGCTGTAGGGGACTCAGGTCAACAACTTCTGACACTGCCAGTGAAGTGGAAGACCCAATACTATTATGGACTACTGGACTCTTTTAGAATATTTTGCTGAGTTAACACTCCTATAATATTCAAATAAGGGAACAAAAAAAGGGGATACAGATGAATGTCCATTTTGTATCTGTGTATTCAAAATGGTTAGATTACATATGTAGTTACATTTTCTGAATGAATAGAGGGATTTGTTGTAATAGTGTTTGTAAATAAGATATCATGTCCGCATTTTGTACAGCAATTAACCACTAGGAAGAGGGTATGCAATGTGTTAATTATTGAAACTGTCCTACCAATATAGTTTGAAATTGTCTGATTGCTATTTGTGTTTCTCAATAAAATTATGGAAAAAAAATGATAGCCCATGGCCTAAAACCATGTCAACCAAGTCACCGAGATGTTTCCAAATAAAGGAAGATCTCAAATTAAGACCCCCTACCATATGTTTGCACATCCTGAGCATGGTGTGCACGAAGACTGTGGTCACTGTAGCAGATGTTATGGTCCCTGTGATAGTCCCTCAGCATGTATACATTGCTGGCTTCCTGTCACAAGTATCAGTGAGTCTCTAAGACATTTCTCTGACTTCCTGAGTGTTCTCAGTATGTGCTGGGTATGCTGAAAGTGCCAGGGAATTAATACCTCTATCAGCATTCCTCTAGCAATTATGGATGAGATTTAGTACAACCCCAGTCCCTCTGATTTTACTAAGTTCAGCTCTGAGACGTTCTCTGTTCTGTCTTCCAGGATTCCACAACTGGCCGCCAATAGTTATCTGCTTATTGACTGTCTTGACTTTCTTCTCTTCCCTGATGTCCACATCCGTTCATCTGTCATTGTTCCCTCGAGGTGCCGATAAGCTTCTACACCTCATCCCTGACCTCAAGGTGTGTTTCCAGGCAGACCTTAAAAGACTCCTTCCATAATATTCCCAAAATTAGATCACTGTACTGCAGCTGCCATCGTCAATATATTACATTCTTTCCTTTTCTTTCTTCTTTCAACCTTCCTCCATAGCTTTTTACCTTGCATCTCAAGATTTCAAACCCCCTCTTTCAAGGTCAAATTCTTTGCATACCATCTAAGGAATAATGTAAAAAGATAGGAAAAAAATTTGCAGAGGAAATACTACATTAGAATTAGAAAGAACAGTTCTTGTAGATGGCTTCATTATGGAAAAAAATGATTAAACTCTAGGATAAAAGATAGTTACAAAAATAGAGTAAAAATATGTGAGACATTCTACAAGTATTCTTAAATTAGTTTTTTAAGATCCTTAAACACTCAGACAGAAAATAGAAAAATACTTATCCAGCGCAGCAGAAAGTGTTTCTCAGAAAATAGAACAGCCTCCACATTTACTTTCAAAGTGTTGAATTAAAAATGACAGCGGCATTATAAAGTTGGGAACCCTCCTTCCATCCCCTTCCATCCCTTTCCCTCAGTCCAGTGGGCAGTCCACTTGGTCTGTGAAAGGAAGGTGCAGTTGCTGAACAGACACAGAATTGTGTGGGGCTGTACCATGCGTCAAGGTTTGACAGAACTGACATAGAAAATATAGCTCACACCGTGTATGCATCCAGAGGAGTGGCTCTGTTCATTAAAGAGGTGAAGCTCTTCAAAGTGCCCAGTCTTCTCTCAGAGTGAAGCCCCATCAAACGCGCTGCAGGCATTGTTTTGTAAATATAGTCCCTAGAGGGATTAGAAATAAGCACAGATTTCCTCACAGTCACAGAATTTATCTTTCTCCTTTTTTTTAAAAAAAAAAATTGTATGTTGTTTCTAAAGTACAGTCATGGGTACTTGAAGCTATTGTGAGGTCCTCAGAGGAGTGTTTACTTATAAAGGACATCCTATTCCAGTTATCAATTTCTGAGTAACATTCTAGCTCAAACCTGGTGAGGTAAAATGATAACAGTCATTTGTTGTTATTATGTATTAAATTTCTGGGGTTTGATTTAGCCTGGGCACATTAAATTAGCTAAATGCAGCAATAGTTCTGCAAAGTTTTATATTCTATGAAACTGTTCTTTAAAATATATTCAAGAAGAGTTAAGAAAGGGCTGAGATTAAGAAGATGATCACTTCTAAATAAACAAGTAAATGTGGAATATTGGATTTTTTAAAGGATTCAACCAGTATTTTTTTTTTTTTTTTTTTTTTTTTTTTTTTTTTTGTATTTTGAGTAAGGGTCTACTGGGTCTTCAGGGTCTCATTACTAGATCAGACTTGTAGTGATCCTCCTGTTTACAGCCTCCCAAGAGCTGGGATTACAAGCATGTGCCACCACGCCCAGTCTCAATTGTAGTCTCAGCATGCTCTGGAGGTGGGGCCAGCACCACAGGCCCGGGGATCGAACCTCTGGCCCCTGCGCCTGCTTGCATCAATCAGTATTTTTGAAGTGCTTGTCTCTTTGCTATAAGCATTATTGTGCTAGGTTCTTGTGATGAATCCAGCTGGGTGTGGGCAATTATAGAATTAGAAACAGAACTTAGTCCTACATTACATACAGGAGGGGGAGGGATGGCGGGAGTGGAGGAGGGGAAGAAGGAGGGGGTGGTGAGCAAGGACTATCAGCACACTGCTATGGAATTCACAATAATTAAATAAAATTGAAAGGCAAGTATTCAGTTCTGATATTGCACAGGAAAGTCAGGCAATATGTTCCCATCATTCTGTCACATCCCCAGTCAATCCCAAGAAAAACGTAAACAACAGCTCTATATATGGAATGTGTAAAAGTGGTTGACTATATTAGACGACAATCACATGCATGATATTTTTGCTATAACTTCCGAGTTATCTATTATAAATACCATGTGAATGTTTGTTGAACTAATGAGGCAAAATGAACTGTCACTGGGAAACATGTGTGACTGTCAGGTTTTCTTTGATATGAGGAATCCAAGGACAGGATTCTGGGAACAGGAGTCTTCCACAACTTCCACAACTACTTTGAAGTAGAAGCATCGGCGTAACAGTGGAAAGAGGAGAAGAACATTAATTTTCTCTCAGTTTACAATTGGGTAAGCCATGCCATGAAGCATTTTCTCATTGATATTTGGAGTTATTTTGGTCTCATGAATTCATGGGTACAACACCCAACCCACTTCCAAAAGGAAAGAAATTACTTACGCTCAACTCCTTGCCACAGCTGCTGCTTCTGGGAAAACATAAACTAAAAAGCTAGGACTGGAGTCCTGTGTGTTTGACAGGTGTGCCTATGAATTTTCCGTTTGGGAAGAATACTAAATGGTTTTTAAAGAATGAAAATCTTAAAGTTTTTGTAATACTCACATACCTGTAAATCCCTTGGGGTTTGATTACAGGAAGCTTCAAATCCCAAAATCTGTGGCAGCTCAAATAACCTATGCAAAATGATCTCACATTTGCGTATAACCTTTGCTCATTGTCCTATATCCTTTAAATCACCTACTGAATACTTATAATACCTAATCCAGTGAAATTTTTGCATAAGTAGTGTTGCACTGTATTGTTCAGGGAATTAGAACCAGAAGAAAGGCCTGTACGTTTTCAGTACAGATGTAGTCGCTGTAGATCTACCCGCATCGTTTATGTGGCTGGTTGGAGCTGTGGATATGGAATCTGCAGATACAGAGGGCTGCTGTATGAGATACTGACATCACAAAGGCACCAACAGGTTTTCAGGTACTTTTGAGAAACATTGCATTGACAGCTGAAGTTTTATTTTTGTAATAATTGGAATACACAGGGTTGGAAGTCACTGTTCACAGGAGTGGACAGAAGGAGGGTTAATAGATGAGGTTATCATTGTGTACAGCAAACAACTGCAAATAAACATCTAAAAAGGATGAGTCTGAAAAGAAGGGCTATTGCAGAGGTTATTTGTAATGAGTAAGTTTCTTAAAACTAGCATCAGTTTTCTTGGTTAGATAAGTCTCATTCTGAACAACACTGTCTCGTATTTCGAGTTTCACATCTTTTTTCTTAAATTTTTATTCATTTATTTATTTGGTACAGGGTCTCACTACACAACTCAGACTCATAGTGACTCTCCTGTCTCAGCCTCCCCCAGGCTAGGATTATAGGCGTGCACCCATCACACCCTGTTTCAGGGCTGGCATTCTGTGTCCGGGGCTCCAGGGCTGGACAGCACATGGTACCAGGGATTAAACCAGGGTCATGGCGCCTGTCAGGCAGGTGCTTAGACTGCCGAGCTATCTCTCCTGCCCAAGTTTCACATCGTTAAGCTACTGTTCCAAGATGAAATTGATGCATTTTAAACACAAATTTCAGAATTTTCTTGAGCAAGTCCTATGGATAATAATTTGGCTTGGTTATGATCATCCTGTTGTTTCACTGTCATGTTTTCATGGGCAAGTTTTAAATATTTTAGAAAGCAATGCTTTGTTGTGAGATCCATATTATCTATAAAGTTGCTACTACACATGTAGTGTTAATCCAGCTTTTTGCTCAAAGCAGGGTTTATGGGTCAGCGATGGAGTCAGAAACTGCCTTGACATTCGTGTGGCTCTTTGTTGTTCCAGATAGTATCCTGGGAAACTTAGCAGGTATTAATTATGTAATCTTTGCAGTCACCTATTTCATCATTTTGACCTAGTTTAGAAAGATGACTCAGGGAAGTAAAATAGCATGCTCGAAGACGCATTTGTGATTTAGTGGACCTCGCGCTTAAGCCCTGCGTGCCTTTTCGACCCATGGTCTTGCATGTGAGTGGGTTTACGTCTCCACTCCTCTCAGGGAGTTCCTAGAGAAGCAGGAGGATGCTTGAGCAAACCAGTGACAAGAACAAGGGAGAGTGTTCAGGTGGTGCTAGAGACTGCAGGATACAAGGCTCCACTTTCCCTGGGGGTTAGAAAGCCTCCCAGAGGACAGAACCTTGACTGAAATAGAAGGGCATTGCTGTTTGCAACAGAGGCTCTTTGCAGGGAACAGACTATTTTAGATAATTTTGAAACTCTCTATGAAGCTACAAGTACTTCCATCCACTTTTCTAATCTAGGTAAGAGTAATTAGAAGTGTACTCTTTTAAATGAGACTGGCCTTCAGGGTTGCCTAAGTAAATATTTTGCTCTCTGTTAAGTGTTTGTACTTAGAAGTTTAAATATCTGTGAGTGTGTTTATGTGAGTCTCTCTGATTCCAAAAAGATCGCTATCCTATTTTATTCCAACTGTTCATACTAAATATTGATCCTCTGGGAAATAGTGTGCTGATACAGTGAGCTCCACTGTATATAGTTCTAGGGTATAATTACTTAGGGGTTTTTCATTCCATGCTGCTGCTCATTTGTCTTGTTTACAAACATTCTCCTTGCTGGTAGGAGACTGTGGAGGTGGAAAGGTTGCCTTCCAGCCCAGCTCCTGCAACAACACAGGGTGAAGCCCCGGTCAAAGCAGGCAAATTCAGTTGTTTGTAAGTTTTCTAGGAAAAGCGGGCTATGTCTTCTCTTGGCCTCTGATACACCCAGTCTGCAAAAATACATCTTCCCTCATAAGTTATAAAATTGTTTTTGGTATAAATTGTCTATTTATTTAGAAACTTTGCTGGTGACTTAGTTCAATTATTTATAAAATCTTTGTATCAGGGCCGGGAGATAGCTCAGTGGTCTAAGCGCCTGCCTGGCAAGTTCAAGGACCTGGATTTGATCCCTGGCACTGTATGCTGTGCCAGCCCCACCCAGCCCACCACCACATGCCTGTAATGCTAGCACTGGGAAGACTAAAAACAGGAGGAGCACTGTGAGTCTGCCCTGCATAGTGAGACCCTGTACCAAATACATAAGCTAAAAAAAGAGACAAAGAAACAAAAATTTTTGAAACAACAAAGTGCTTATCACTAATCATTTCTTCTGCCTAAGTGAGCCCCAGTATTTATTTATTTTTTTATGTTTTTAAAGGAAAAAAAGGTCTTTTTTTTTCATTTGTGTATTTGGTACAGGGTCTCCCTATGCAGCTCAGACTTGTGTCGATCCTCCTGTATTTCAGTCTCCCCAGTGCTGGGATTACAGGCGTACACCACCATACCCAGACTCTGTTGCCAGCTCAGCGTGCCCTGGGAATGGAATAGGCTTGGCATACGGTATGGGGGATTGAACCCTGGACCTGCGCTTGCCAAAGCAGGCACTTAGTCTGCTGAGCTACCTCACTGGCCTTCGTCTTTTCTTTTTAATCACAGCCAGATTGCATCTTCATTTGAATTTTATTTCCATGAGTTCCTGTAGGTCTCTCAGAAGTGTGTTTACTCATCAACACTGGAATTTGACACTGACACAAATGCTAATATTTGTTAGAATATTGACATGGCTACCATTATAGACTGTGGATCAATGTGACCTAAACAAAGCTGATGGCTTATTTTTCATGTAAGATCTGAAATAGTGGGCAGCTTAAGGCATGCCTACTCCTACTCCACAGGACTGTTCAGGTGTCCAGATTTTCTCCATTGTTTGCCCCACATGGCAGAACATAGCCACAGCACCACGTCCTTGTTCTACATGTAAGAAAGAAGAAGGTAGTGGAGGTAGGTAATTTCCTTTTAAAAAAACAAGGCAGAACTGTATCACCACACCTCATTCTATTGGTGAATTGGGTCTGATGACCTGCTCAGTTGCAAGGGAAGATAGCAAATGTTGCTGACTCTCCAAGAGGTACCAACCCTCAGAGACTGCTCCTATCATTGGAAGAAAGGAGACGTGGGCTGGGCGAGCAGTGAGCAGTGTGCGCCATGTAGCCACATAGGCCCACGCGTCCCAGTGAGTTCAGTAAATACCAAAGTCTTTCTAGCTTTAGTTCATAAAAATTCTATATTTCAATTTTTAATTAACTGGTGGCCTCTAGGAATTTTATAAATGCTTTTTCTGGGGGGTAATTTAGTTCGCATTGTTTAAAAATCATATTTTCTTCTACATAGCATCACTTGAAACTGATTAGCTTTCAGTTTACTT